>NC_052155.1:73575961-73626986 GCF_902713615.1 Scyliorhinus canicula
CCCCCCCCCCCCCCCCCCCCCCGGTTGCTGCTGCTACTGTCCCAGTACCCTATCGTTGAGCCAGAAAGTCGAGGAAAGGTTGCCACCGTTTAAAGAACCCTTGCACCGATCCTCTCAGGGCGAATTTGACCTTCTCAAGCTTAATGAAGCCCGCCATGTCATTGATCCAGGTCTCCACGCTTGGGGGCCTCGCGTCCTTCCACTGTAGCAAAATCCTTCGACGGGCTACTAGGGACGCAAAGGCCAGCACACCGGCTTCTTTCGCCTCCTGCACTCCCGGCTCTACCCCAACCCCAAAGATCGCGAGTCCCCATCCTGGCTTGACCCTGGATCCCACCACCCTTGACACCGTCCTCGCCACCCCCTTCCAGAACTCCTTCAATGCCGGGCATGCCCAGAACATATGGGCATGGTTCGCTGGACTCCCCGAGCACCTGACACACCTATCTTCACCCCCAAAGAACCTACTCATCCTCGTCCCAGTCATGTGGGCCCGATGTAGCACCTTGAATTGAATGAGGCTAAGCCGCGCACACGAGGAGGAAGAATTTACCCTCTCCAGGGCATCAGCCCATGTCCCATCTTCGATCTGTTCCCCCAGTTCCCCCTCCCACTTCGTTTTCAGCTCCTCTACTGACGCCTCTTCCACCTCCTGAATAAGCTAGTAGATATCGGATATCTTCCCCTCCCCGAACCAGACCCCCGAGAGCACCCTGTCACTCACCCCCCTCGCGGGGAGCGCAGGGAATCCCTCCACCTGCCGTCTAGCAAATGCCTTTACCTGCAGATATCTAAACATGTTTCCCGGCGGGAGCCCAAATTTCTCCTCCAACTCCCCCAGGCTCGCAAACCTTCCGTCGATAAACAGGTCTCTCAGCTGTCTAATGCCCGCTCTATACCATCCCTGAAATCCCCCATCCATGTTCCCCGGGACGAACCTATGGTTCCCCCTTAACGGAGCCTCCATCGAGCCCCCCACTTCTCCCCTATGTCGCCTCCACTGCCCCCAAATCTTGAGGGTAGCCGCCACCACCGGACTCGTGGTATACCTCGTGGGAGGGAGCAGCCACGGCGCCGTTACCAGGGCCCCCAGGCTTGTATCCCCACAGGACGCTCTCTCCATCCGTTTCCATGCTGCACCCTCCCCCTCCATCACCCACTTACGCACCATCGACACGTTGGCCGCCCAGTAGTACCCCGAGAGGTTGGGCAACGCCAGCCCCCCCCCATCTCTACTCCGCTCCAAGAAGACCCTCTTCACCCTCGGGGTGCCATGTGCCCAAACAAATCCCATGATGCTGCTGGTCACCCTTTTAAAAAAGGCCCTAGGGATAAAGATGGGCAAGCACTGGAAGAGGAACAAGAACCTCGGGAGAACCGTCATTTTGACGGATTGCACTCTGCCCACCAGTAATAGCGGCACCATGTCCCACCTTTTAAATTCCTCCTCCATCTGTTCCACTAGTCTGGTGAAGTTAAGCTTATGAAGAGCCCCCAACTCCTGGCCACCTGCACCCCCAGGTACCTGAAACTCTTCACTGCCCTCCTGAAGGGGAGCCTCCCAATTCCCTCCTCCTGATCTCCCGGGTGCACTACAAATACCTCGCTCTTTCCTAAGTTCAGCTTATAGCCCGAGAAGCCCCCAAAGTCCGCTAACAGCTCCATCACCCCCGGCATTCCCCCCTCTGGGTCCGCCACATATAACAGCAGGTCGTCCGCATACAGCGATACCCGGTGCTCCTCCCCACCCCGCACCAGACCCCTCCATTTCCCTGACTCCCTCAACGCCATGGCCAGCGGTTCAATCGCCAGTGCAAAGAGCAGGGGGGACAGGGGACACCCCTGCCTGGTCCCACGAAAGAGCCTAAAATACTCCGATCTCCTTCCATTTGTGACTACACTCGCCATCGGCGCCGCGTAAAGCAGCCTCACCCATTTGATGAATCCCTCCCCAAATCCAAACCTCTCCAGCACCTCCCACAGGTACCCCCACTCAACTCTATCAAACGCTTTCTCTGCGTCCAGCGCCACCACTATCTCCGCCTCCCCCTCCACTGCCGGCATCATGATAACATTGAGCAGTCTCCGCACATTCGTGTTGAACTGCTGCCCCTTGACAAATCCTGTCTGATCTTCATGAATTACCTCTGGCACACAATCCTCTATCCTGGTAGCCAGGATCTTCGCCAGCAACTTAGCGTCTACGTTAAGGAGCGAGATAGGCCTATATGATTCCCACTGCAAGGGGTCCTTATCCCGTTTTAGGATCAAAGAGATCAGTGCCCGCGACATCGTCGGGGGCAAAGCCCCCCCCTCCCACGCCTCATTGAAAGTTCGCACCAGCAGGGGACCCACCAGGTCCGCATATTTTTTGTAAAATTCTGCCGGGAACCCGTCCGGCCCCGGGGCCTTACCTGACTGCATTTGCCCGATCCCCCTGACTAGCTCCTCCAACTCTATCGGCGCACCCAGCCCCTCTACCAGCCTCTCTTGAACCCTTGGGAAACATAGCCTGTTCATGAAGCTCTCCATCCCCTCTCTCCCCCTCGGAGGTTCCGACCGGTACAATCCCTCGTAAAAGTCCCTAAAGACCCCGTTTACTTCTGTCCCCTTCTGCACTACATTTCCACCCCCATCCTTCACTCCCCCAATTTCCCTAGCCGCATCTCGCCTACGGAGCTGATGCGCCAACATCCTGCTCACCTTCTCTCCATACTCATACACCGCGCCCTGCGCCCTCCTCCACTGTGTCTCCGCCTTTCTGGTGGTCAACAAGTCAAAATTGGCCTGCAACCTGCGCCGTTCTCCCAGCAACCCTTCCTCCGGTGCCTCCGCATATCTCCTGTCCACCTCCAGACCCGATGCCCTATCCTGAGCTACATGTGCCAGCGCACAAGTGGACCGACTCCGGGCCCGACACGATGGTCTCTGTCACCCAGGGGTCACCCGGTTCTTTCACTTCATAAAGGCCCGCAACCTGCCCTACTCCATTGCGGAGGTCAGGGCTGTCACCAGAGACTGGCAGGTCTGCGCGGAGTACAACCGAACTTCTACCGGCCAGACCGAGCGCACCTGGTGAAGGCCTCCCGCCCCTTTGAACGCCTCAGCATGCACTTCAAAGGGCCCCTCCCCTCCACCGACCGAAACACGAACTTCCTGAACGTGGTCGATGAATACTCCCAATTCCCCTTCGCCATCCCATGCCCCGATATGACGTTTGCCACGGTCATTAAAGCACTCAAAAGCATCTTCGCCCTGTTCGGTTTCCCCGTTTACGTCCACAGCGACCGGGTATCCTCCTTCATGAGTGATGAACTGCGTCAGTTCCTGCTCAGCAAGGGCATTGCCACGAACAGGACGACCAGCTACAACCCCCGGGGAAACGGGCAGGTGGAGAGGGAGAATGGGACAGTCTGGAAGGCCGTCCTGCTGGCCCTGCGGTCCAAACATCTCCCGGTCTCCCACTGGCAGGAGGTCCTCCCCGACGCGCTCCACTCTATTCGATCGCTCCTGTGCACCGCGACTAATGAAACCCCCCCTCAACGTCTCCTTGCCGTCCCCAGGAACTCCACCTCCGGGGTTTCGCTCCAACATGGCTGGCAGCTCCTGGACCCATCCTCCTCCGCAAACATGTGCGGACCCACAAGGCGGACCCGTTGGTCGAAAGGGTACAACTGCTGCACATGAACCCGCAGTTCGCCTACGTGGCGTACCTCGACGGCCGCCAGGACACAGTCTCCCTCAGGGACCTGGCACCAGCTGGATCCCCATCCACGGCGCACCACCCAACAGCTCCCCTCCGATTGCCCCGGCGCCACCCACTCTTTCCCCAGCGCACCACACTACAGCCCCCGCCCCAGGACAATCCATCCTCCCACTGGTTCCACCCGGGGATGAAGATGAGGACAACATGCTCCCAGAGTTACAGGCGACCAAGTTGGCGCCTATACCACCACCGGGACCGAGGCGCTCACAGCAGAGGATCAAGGCACCCGACCGGCTGAATTTGTAAATTTTCTCCAAACTGTAAACTTTAATTTTTCACAAACCAGTAAATTTTTCCACCATCCCTGCTGGACTCTTTTTTAACAGGGGGTGAATGTGGTAGTCACCACTGATTGTATAATAGTTGATATTAGAGGTAATACGGCAAGGCTCCTGTACTTCAGGTACGGGGGTAAAACCCTGCCTGCTGGCTCCGCCCAGTAGGCGGAGTATAAATGTATGTGCACACCGAGCTGCTTCCATTCTGATAGCAGCTGCAGGAGGCCACACATAATAAAGCCTTGATTACTCTCTATTCTCGGCTCGTCGTAATTGATAGTGCATCAGGCCTAAGAAGGAATCCTTCGGCTTGGTTTGGTCAAAGAGGTCTTAAGAAACGTGTTAAAGATTCAGAGAAGTGAAGAGGATGGGGGATGAAATTCTGGAATTTAGGATGCAGATGTGCGAAGCCGCAGCTGCCAAGATGGGTGGGGCAAAGAAAACAGATGGTAATCATACTAAAGTGAGAGTACTTGATGGTTGTGGGGTTGGAGGGGGTTAGTTGGGGTGGGATTAAGGCCATGAAGGAATTTAAAGATAATTGGAACTTTTAAATTGATGTGTTGGTGGACTGGACTGGAAATCAAAGTAGGTGAGAGAGCACAGGGTTGATGGGTGAAAGTGATTTGGTGAGAGTAGAATAGAGGCAGCAAGGGCAACATGGTGGCACAGTGGGTTAGACCTGCAGCCTCACGGCGCCAAGGTCCCAGGTTCGATTCCGGCTCTGGGTCACTGTCCGTATGGAGTTTGCACATTCTCTCCGTGTTTGCGTGGGTTTCGCCCCCATAACCCAAAAATGTACAAGGCGGGTGGATTGGCCATGCATAATTGCCTCTTAATTGGAAAAAATGAATTGGGTACTCTAAAATTTACAAAAAAGAGAATAGAGGCAACAGATTTTTTTGGACAAGCTCAAATTTAGGAAGGAAGGTGAGAAGCCAGCCAGGAAAGTCTAGAAGGTGACAAAAATATAAATGAGGATCTTAACAGAACATGGGCTGCAGTTGGCGTTGTACTAGGTAATATTACAGGGGTGAAATTAAGCAATCTTTGTGATGTGGAGTATATGGGCTGGATTATGCTTTTTGTTGGGATAAGGGAAGCACAACAAGTGAGTGGTTGGCTCACTCCCACTCCTGACAACTCACCACGGCAAAGCAAGCATGGCCAGTTAGCAGCTTCCGAGCATCAAGGTGACCAAGTGCAAAGTGGGGTACTGTGTCCAATTGGGAGTCTAGGTCAGGAAGTCATGAGGGTGAGGAGTCATGCTATGAGGGGAGGTGTACCTGACTTCTAAACCTCTGGTCATTTCTTATGTCAGGCTCGATTCGGTGAATAAATTAATAAAAATTAGGGCTATTTAAAACAGGTCTTTCTATACGCCCAAAGCAAGCATTATCTGAATTGAAATTTGATCCATTACTGATCCTTTTTATTTTGAAACTGCTCTCCTGTCAATGCTTCTGCAAATGTAAAAATGAGAGGATATCATTCTCACAGAGTTCTCTGTCAGTCATCAATGTAAAACCTATAATTTATCTTATATTTTATGAAAACATTTTTTTTCTTTTCTTTTTATAAATTTAGAGTACCCAATTCATTTTTTCCAATTAAGGGGCAATTTACCGTGTCCAATCTACCTACGTTGCACATCTTTGGGTTGTGGGGGCGAAACCTTGTTCTTCCCATATCCTAACCCACTCACCCCTGTTCATGCTGATCTACATTGGCTCATGGTCTCCCAGTACATCCAATCTCAAATTCTTAAATTTGTGATTAAATCCCTCTTGGCCTTGCCCTCCTATCTTTGTAACCTCCTCCAACCTCACAGTACTCCCAGAACTCTCTGTTGCTTTTAACTCCCACCTCCTCCTGCTAGAAATGCGACATTGAGAAAGTGAAAATGTCTGTCTTTAGTTTATCCCTATTTAAAGTTGTATCTTCTGTTTTCTTTATTGCACCAAGGCCTGATTCCATAGGCACTGGATGTGCACTGGTATCCCCTTAGATATAAAGTGCTATAGTTTTGCTCACCTTGTACGTTCACCTTTGAGTCGTTCAATCCTTCAAGCCCGATTATGAAGACAATCTACCTCCTGTACTGAATGGCTGCTGTATTGTCATAGGTACCTCAACTTCCACAAGAGGTTCAAATGGATAATTGTTTACCCCTTCAGATAGATAGAAACGATTGAAATACATTATTTAAAAAACAATTTGCATTTATACTGTGCTTTAGCATGAAAATGTCCCTTGGCACTTCACAGACGCATAAGCAGGCAAGAAAATATGCCAAGAAGAAAACAAAGAAATAAGTAGAGTGTTAATTAGAAGTTTGATCTGTGGTGGGTTTAAAGAAGAAGAGAAAGTTGGGAAGGCTGATTGGAATATTAGGGAGAGAATTCCAAAGTTTAGACACTAGACGGTTGAAAGCCTGGCTCCGAGTGATGGGGCAACAGAGACTGTTGCACAGGTTGCAGTACTGGAGGAGGCTACGAGGATGAGGAAGGGGGGGTGTGGCATGGTGGCGTAGTGGTTAGCACTGCTGCCTCACAGCGCTGAGGACGCGGGTTCAATCCCAGCCTGGGTCACTGCCTTTCTCCGTGTCTGCATGGGACTCACCCCCACAACCCAAAGATGTGCCTGGTAGGTGGAGGATTGGCCACGATAAATTGCCCCTTAATTGGAAAAAAAATGATTGGATACGTTAAATTTATTTTAAAAGGATGAAGAAGGGGTTAGCTCTTGAAGAGGTTTAAACAAGGGAATGAAAATATTAAATTGGAAATGATGAGGGGCTGGAAATAAATGTATTACGCACACAGGGATGTTAGATGTGGGATGTAGTGCAGGACAGGTTTAGAAGAACTTTGGAAGAGCTGAAGTTTATGGAAGGTGCAAATGGAAAGCTGGCAAGGAGAGAATTGGAATAGTCAAGTCTGGAGCTGATTATGAACATGGATGAAGATTTTTCCAGTAGATGATTTGAAGCAGGGAGGAGACAGGAGATATTACTGAGCTGGAAATAGAGATATTTTGCGATGCCATTGATAAAAACCCCATCTGGTTCACTAACGTCCTTCAGGGAATTAAATCTGTGATCCTTACCCAGTCTGTCATACATGTGACTCCAGACCCACACAGTGATGCGGTTGTCTCTTAAGAACATAAGAACTAGTATACGCGGGAGGGGGGGGGGGGGGGGGGGGGTTCTGTCCTGTCTATTGAAGGGACGGGGCAGATGTTTTGGGGGAATGATGGGTGTTAGTTTATCTCTTCCGCTGTGTATGCGTGGGGGGGGGGGGGGGGGGGGGACTGTTCTTTCTGTACTTTGTAAAAAAAAAAAATCTGTCTTTTTGTTGTTGATATTATGCAAAAATTTGAATATAAATTATGTTTTAAAAAAAGAACATAAGAACTAGGAGCAGGAGTCGGCCATCTGGCCCTTCGAGCCTGCTCCGCCATTCAATGAGATCATGGCTGATCTTTTGTGGACTCAGCTTCACTTTCCCGCCCGAGTACCATAACCCTTAATCCCTTTATTCTTCAAAAATCTATCTACCTTTATTTTTATTTTTTTTATAAATTTAGAGTACCCAATTAATTTTTTCCAGTTAAGGGGGCAATTTAATGTGGTCAATCCACCTAACCTGCACATTTTGGGTTGTGGGGGCAAAACCCACTCAAACACGGGGAGAATGTGCAAACTCCACACGGACAGTGACCTAGAGCCGGGATCGAACCTGGGACCTCGGCGCCGCGAGACTGCTGTGCTATCCACTGAGCCACAGTGCTGCCCTATCTACCTTTATTTTGAAAACATTTAATGAAGGAGCCTCAACTGCTTCACTGGGCAGGGAATTCCATAGATTCACAACCCTTTGGGTGAGGACGTTCCTCCTAAACTCAGTCCTAAATCTACTTCCCCTTATTTTGAGACTATGCTCCCTAGTTCTGCTGTCACCTACTAGTGGAAATAACCTGCCCGCATCTCTCCTATCTATTCCCTTCATAATTTTATATATTTCTATAAGATCCCCCCTCATCCTTCTAAATTCCAACGAGTACAGTCCCAGTCTACTCAACCTCTCCTCGTAATCCAACCCCCTCAACTCTGGGATTAACCTAGTGAATCTCCTCTGCACACCCTCCAGTGCCAGTACGTCCTTTCTCAGGCAAGGAGACCAAAACTGAACACAATACTCCAGGTGTGGCCTCACTAACACATTAACTGCCCCCCACTGAAATGGCCAAGCAAGGCACTCAGTTCAAGGGCAATTAGGGATGGGCAACAAATGCTGGCCCAGTCAGCGACGTCCACATCCTAAGAACAAATTATTTTTAAATTGGGTCTTTCGTTGAACTTGTGATCAGATTAGGATGTGGAGTTTGCAAATGGTCAGTTTTAATCTGAGTCGATGGCTGGGCAGAAGGTTGGAATCAGTACCAAGGATATGTAACTTGTGGTAGTGGCCAAGACTAGGTGTTAAATTCATTTGCTCCAGTTTTTGGATGTGGGGGTGGGGTCTGTGGTTCACAACATGTCTGTGCCCGTTGGAAATAGGGTGAATCTCATTTCCACAATGTGATATGGAAATGTTCAGCCTCCATACAGCCCCAATCTCAATTTCAACGCTGGCACCTTCTATAAACTCCCAAGCAGCTGAATAACTTTCTTCAGAAAACCCGTGTTGCAAGCAACCTTCCTTTTTGAAAGGCACAGCCCTTAAAAAAAGGGAAGTCGGGGCGGCACGGTGGCACAGTGGTTAGCATTGCTGCCTACGGCGCTGAGGACCTGGTTCGAATCCCGGCCCTGGGTCACTGTCTGTGAGGAGTTTGCACATTCTCCCCGTGTCTGCGTGGGTTTCACCCCCACAACCCAACGATGTGCAGGTTAGGTGGATTGGCCATGTTAAATTGCCCCTTAATTGGAAAAAATGAATTGGATATTCTAAATTTAAAAAATAAAAGGGAAGTCACGCAACACACTGCAAGCTGCTGGATAATTGTTGTTGGTCACTGACAGAGAAGTCATGTCACATGAAGGCAAAAGACTCCGAGATTTAGCATTGATGCCCATTCTGCCAAGGACTTGAAACCAAGAAGCAGACCTGGGGCGGGATGAAATGAAATGAAATGAAAATCGCTTATTGTCACGAGTAGGCTTCAATGAAGTTACTGTGAAAAGCCCCTAGTCGCCACATTCCGGCGTCTGTCCGGGGAGGCTGGTACGGGGATGCTCCGCCGCGCAACATTTCTGTCTCACCACACTGGCGGGATGCTCCGTTTCATCAGCTGGTCAATGGGTTTTCCATTGTGGGGCATCCCCACGTCGTCGGGAAACCCCCAGGTGCCGGCAAAACAGAGAATCCCGGCGGCAGAGAATCCCTTCCAGCAAGGGCGGATGGGCAGGAGATGGGGGGGTGGGAGGGGTGGGGGGGGGGGGGGGGGTGGGAGACAAGAAACCTTTCAGAGTGATCTAGAGAAGGGAGTGGAAGCTGGTAGCAAGGGTAGTAAATGCTCAGAGAGTGGCATTATGAACCTGTCAACAGTACCATTAAAAGATTTATGACCTCACTTGGATCAAAGTGAGTGAATGCATCTACATATAAAATGCTGCTCCCATGACAATGTGCATCTCTCACTCCTCAATGAAGAACACCTCCATCATTCATTCAGCACCAGACAGGTGACAAACAGGACTCACCATTTACAATCATTCACAATATACCAGCTGCACATTCATTTCTCACTGCCTCCATCTACCTCAAGCTATTCACCCATGATTGGCAGCATACAACCAGACTGGCACACAGTCATTGACATTCTGGCTTCTGTCTGGCATGACAAGGTGGCACACAAAGAAGCTGGTTTAGCTCACTGAGCTAAATCGCTGGCTTTGAAAGCAGACCAAGCAGGCCAGCAGCACGGTTCGATTCCCATACCAGCCTCCCCGGACAGGCGCCGGAATGTGGCGACTAGGGGATTTTCACAGTAACTTCATTGAAGCCTACTCGTGACAATAAGCGATTTTCATTTCATTTTTCAATAGGTGGAAAAACCAAAGACCAGCGCAGGAACAGAACCAATGCAAGTGGAAGGAAGAGAGGTGGAAGATAGGTTTGAAGAATCACTGTTACGGAATAAGACCATAAGACATAAGAGCAGAATTAGGCCATTCGACCCATTGGGTCTGCTCTGTCATTCAGTCATGGCTGATATGTTTCACATCCCCATTCTCCTGCCTTCTTCCCATAACCCCTGATCCCCTTATTAATCAAGAACCTATTGATGAGACCATTAATTCACAAGACACGTGGTTGGAGGTGAACAGTGGTTTTAATAGTCTTACAACTGAGCCTGCCTGCGACGAGATGAACTGGCAGCAGGCTCACGACTGCAGAGCTTTATACTTCCGGTTAGTGGGAGGAGCCCAGTACAAACTCCTCATCTCCCCTATGGGCAGAGCCGTACAATGGCTCGTACACAGAGCCCACAAGGACACAATACATATAACACAACAGTGTGAATTACTAGGTTTATAATTCACCACATTCACCCCCTGTAAAAAAAATCAAGTCCGGCGGGGGTGATTGGTCTACAAATTGAGCCGGTCCGGCGGCCGAGTCATCCTTTGAGATCGGCGGAGCACCAGGGTTGCAGCCTCTTCGGGTGGCTGGGTGGGGGCGGTCAGCGAGTGTACGATAGTGGACTCCGGGGGTGATTCGGTCCGAGCTTCGTACCCGACTGGTTCGACGGGCGACAGGGGGCGCCGGAAACCTACAGGCGAGGGGGCGCGGAGCACGGGCAGTGAACCTGTAGGTGCGGGGGCGCAGGGCACGGAGGGTTGGGTGGGGTGTAGTGTGAGGGGTACCTCGCGGTAGTGGTGGTGGAGTTGGATCCTGCAGGCACCAGGTCCCGGAGGGAAACAGTGTCCTGACGGCCGTCAGGGTATTCGATGAAAGCGTATTGAGGGTTTGAGTGGAGTAGGAGCACTCTTTGTACGAGTGGGTCAGTTTTGTGTGCCCGGATGTGCTTCCGGAGGAGAACCGGGCCCGGTGTCTTCAACCATGCTGGGAGCGAAACCCCCGTGGTAGTGCCCCTAGAAAAAATAAATAGCCGTTCGTGAGGGGTCTGGTTGGTGGCTGTGCATAGGAGGGACCTAATAGCATGGAGCGCGTCGGGGAGGACCTCCTGCCAATGGGAGGTCGGGAGATTCCTGGGCCGGAGGGTCAATAGGACAGTCTACCAGACCGTCGCTTTCTCCCTCTCCACCTGCCCGTTCCCCCTGCGGATGTAGAAGGTAGTCCTGCTCGAGGCGATGCCCTTGTCGAGCAGGTACTGCTGCAGCTCGTCGCTCATAAAGGACGAACCCCTGTCGCTGTGTAAGTAGCTGGGGAACCCGAACAGGGTGAAGATACTGTGCAGAGCTCTGATGACTGTGTGGGAGGTCATATCGGGGCACGGGATAGCAAAGGGGAAGTGGGAGAACTCGTCGATGACGTTCACGAAGTACACATTTCGATTGGTCGATGGGAGTGGCCCTTTGAAATCGATGCTCAGGCGTTCAAAGGGCCGGGATGCCTTTACCAGGTGGGCCTTGTCTGGTCTATAGAAGTGCGGCTTGCACTCCGTGCAGATCGGGCAATCCCTGGTGATGGCTTTTACCACCTTGGTGGAGAAAGGCAGATTTCGGGCTTTGATGTAGTGGGGGAGCCGGGTGACCCCCGGGTGGCAGAGGTCATTGTGGATAGCTTTCAGGCGGTCGTCTTGAGCGCTGGCACACGTGCCGCGGGACAGGGCATCTGGGGGCTCGTTGAGTTTCCCCGGTCGATACATAATATCATACTTGTAGGTGGAGAGTTCGATCCTCCACCGCAGGATTTTATCATTTAAATTTTGCCCCTTTGTGAGTTGTCAAACATGAAGGCAACCGATCTTTGGTCGGTGATGAGGGTGAACCTTCTACCTGCGAGGTAGTGCCTCCAGTGGCATGTGCTTCCTTTTCGACCGAGGAGTGTCGAAGTTCCGAAGCGGAGAGGGTTCGGGAGTAAAAGGCGATTGGTCTCCCTGCCTGATTCAGAGTGGCTGCGAGAGCGACCTCTGAGTCGTCGCTCTCCACCTGGAAGGGGACAGATTCATCCACCATCCACATGGCCGCTTTGGCGATGTCCTCCTTGATGCAGGTGAAGGCCTGGTGGGCCTCAGCTGACAGAGGAAAGAGTGTGGCCTTAAATAGTGGGCGGGCTTTGTCCGCATATTGAGGGACCCACTGGGCATAATATGAGAAGAATCCCAGGCACCTCTTGAGGGCCCTGGAACAATGAGGGAGAGGGAGTTGTAAGAGGGGGCGCATACGGTCCGGGTCGGGGCCCAGGACTCAGTTTTCCACGACATAGTCGAGGATGGCTAGCCTGGTCGTGCGGAAAACGCACTTCTCCGTGTTATACGTGAGGTTAAGTTTCTGGGCAGTTTGGAGAAATCGATGGAGGTTAGCATCATGGTCCTGCTGATCGTGGCCGCAGGTGGTGACGTTATCCAAGTACGGAAACGGGGGCAGCACGGTGGCCTAGTGGTTAGCACAACCGCCTCACGGTGCTGAGGTCCCAGGGTCGATCCCGGCTCTGGGTCACTGTCCGTGTGGAGTTTGCACATTCTCCCCGTGTCTGCGTGGGTTTCGCCCCCACAACCCAAAAATGTGCAGAGTAGGTGGATTGGCCACGCTAAATTGCCCCTTAATTGGAAAAAATAATTGGGTAATCTAAATTTATTTTTTTTTAAATCCAAGTACGGAAACGTGGCCCGCAGCCCGTACTGGTCCACCATTCGGTCCATTGTTCGTTGGAACACCGAGACCCCATTCGTGACGCCAAAGGGAACCCGGAGGAAATGGAAGAAGCGACCATCTGCCTCGAATGCCGTGTAGTGGCGGTCCTCCGGGCGGATTGGGAGCTGGTGGTATGCAGACTTGAGATCTACTGTGGAGAAGATGCGGTATTGGGCGATCTGATTCACCATGTCTGCAATCCTGGGAAGGGGGTACGCATCGAGGAGCGTGAACCGATTAATGGTTTGGTTATACAGTAGTCCCCCGTTATACCGCGCTCTGCAATACTTTTAAGTTTTAATGTTTCTGATTGGAGGGAGAGAGCAGCCGGCAGTGTCAATTTCAGCGGCCGGCTGATTGTTTCAGTGAGAGAGCAGCTTCCCTCTCCGGATCAAAGTGAGCCGGCCACTGAAATTGACACTGCCGGCTGCTCTCTCCCTCCAATCAGTACCCCAGCAGCCACAGCCTGTACCTCAGCAGCCACGGCCTGCACCCCAGCAGCCACAGCCTGAACCCCAGCAGCCACAGTACCCCAGCAGCCACAGCCTGAAGCCCAGCAGCCACGGCCTGTACCCCAGGAGCCACAGCCTGAACCCCAGCAGCCACAGCCTGAACCCCAGCAGCCACAGTACCCCAGCAGCCACAGCCTGAAGCCCAGCAGCCACGGCCTGTACCCCAGGAGCCACAGCCTGAACCCCAGCAGCCACAGCCTGAACCCCAGCTACAGAGGGGAGGGGCGATGTGAGACCATGCTGGTCTTGCAGAGGCCCGTATGACCTCCTGTGTTATCTGCTCTCTCCCTCCAATCAGCCGGCAGTGTCAATTTCAGCGGCCGGCTCACTTTGATCCGGAGAGGGAAGCTGCTCTCTCACTGAAACAATCAGCCGGCCGCTGAAATTGACACTGCCGGCTGCTCTCTCCCTCCAATCAGAAACATTAAAACTTAAAAGTTGGATTGGAGGGAGAGAGCAGCCGGCAGTGTCAATTTCAGCGGCCGGCTGATTGTTTCAGTGAGAGAGCAGCTTCCCTCTCCGGATCAAAGTGAGCCGGCCGCTGAAATTGACACTGCCGGCTGCTCTCTCCCTCCAATCAGAAACATTAAAACTTAAAAGTTGGATTGGAGGGAGAGAGCAGCCGGCAGTGTCAATTTCAGCGGCCGGCTGATTGTTTCAGTGAGAGAGCAGCTTCCCTCTCCGGATCAAAGTGAGCCGGCCGCTGAAATTGACACTGTTTTAATTAGATCCACGATGGGGGTTTTAAATTTATTTAAAAATCTATGCTAGCGCTTCCCATTGTGAGTCTACGGGGGTCTGACCTCTCCCCCCGCCCCCCGTAGACTCTCAATGGGAAGCGCTAGCATAGATTTTTAAATAAATTTAAAACCCCCATCATGGATATCCGCGGCTCGGTTGCAACGCGGGTGGCTGTCTTGGACCCCAACACCCGCGTTATAAAGGGGGACTACTGTAGTCCAGTACCATTCGGAATTTTTCCCTGGTCTTGACGACCACCACCTGAGCTCTCCAGGGGCTGTTACTGGCCTCTATGACCCCCTCACGTAGGAGCCTATGGACCTCGGTTCTGATAAACACCCTGTCCTGCAGGCTGTACCGCCTGCTGCGAGTGGCTATGGGTTTGCAGTCCGGAGCAAAGAGTGGAGGGGGGGTCGATTTTTAGCGTTGCTAGACTGCAGATAGTGAGTGGGGGTAGGGGCCCGCCGAAGCTGAGTGTGAGGCTTTTGAGGTTACACTGGAAATCGAGTCCCAGTAAGAGTGGGGCGCAGAGTTCGGGGAGTACGTACAGCTGGAAGTTCGAGTAGCTGGTGCCCTGAATCGTTAGGGTCGCGATGGTGCGCCCTTGGAGGTGAACAAAGTGTGAGCCCGAAGCGAGGGAGACAGTTTGCCGTGCGGGGAAAATAGGGAGCGAACAGCGTCTTACCAGGTCAGGGTAAACGAAGCTCTCGGTGCTCCCGGAGTCGAAGAGGCACGGTGTACTGTACCCGTTGATTTTAACGGTCATCATAGAATTGCGGAAGTGTTTCGGACGCGACTGGTCCAACGTGACCGTTGCGGGTAGTTGGCGGCTCGATCAGCTGTGCTGGAGTGGCCCCGTGATGACTGTCCACGGAGGTCGTAGTCTTCGAGATGAGTTTCAGAGGTTGAAGAGGATGAAGCCCAAGATGGCCACCCCCGTGGATCGCACGTGGCGGGCGGCGAGGAAGATGGCGGCCCCCATGAGTCGCACGTGGCCGGCCGCGTGGAGGAGGGTTGCCAAGATGGCGGCCCCCATGAGTCGCACGTGTCGGGTGGGGGCGGAGTCGGCATACAGGCTGCAGCATTACGGGGCCTGTGGGCCTGTGAGTTTGGGAAGCGAGTGCTCTGGGCTGCGGGAGAGTTTGGGGTAGGAGTTTTCTTCGCCAGGAAGTCACGGGCATAGTGTCCTTAGCAACCGCAGCTGCTGCAGGTCGCGTTGCGGGCCGGGCAGTGCTGCCGTGGGCGTTGGGGCTGCCCACACAGCTGGAGCTGCGTAGTGGGTGGGTGGCCGCGCGGCGCAGGCCTGGGGCTGTCGCTGGTCAGGGGCCCAGGATGGGGTCGCTTGGTCCGCGGGGAACGAGGTGAGGCTGCGGAACGAAACCTCCATGGTTGTAGCTAACTCTACAGTGTCCTCCAAGTTCTGGGCCCCTTTCTCAAGCAACCGCTGGCGCACATAGTTGGACCTGAGCCCTGCCACATACACATCTCGGACAGCGAGCTCCATATGTTGGGTGGCTGATACAGCTTGATAATTGCAGTCCCGAGCTAAAGCTTTTAAATCGCGCAGGAATTCGCCCAGCGACTTCACGGGGCGCTGGCGGCGGGTCGTAAAAATGTGATGCGCGTAGACCTCGTTGATGGGCCTCACGTACATTCGATCGAGCACGGCCAGGGTCTCCGTATACAAGGTAGTACTGTTAAGTTGAGTAGAGATACGGTGGCTCACCCTTGAGTTTCTGCTCCTCCGTAGTTTCTGAAGTGCTTGATTCAGCCAGGTAGGCCTTGAAACATCTGAGCCAGTGTAGAAAGATTTATTTCGCCTCTGTAGCCTGCGGGTCGAGTTCTAGTCGGTCAGGTTTGAGGGCTGATTCCATAGTAGTTTTCTTCAAGTTTCCTAAGACTATTAAATTGATGAGACCATCAATTCACGAGACACGTTGTTGTAAGTGAACAGTGGTTTTAATAGTCTTACAACTGAGCCTGCCTGCGACGAGATGAACTAGCAGCAGGCTCACGACTGCAGAGCTTTATACTTCCGGTTAGTGGGAGAAGCCATGGGCGGAGCCATGGGCGGAGCCCAAGGGTGGAGCCCAGTACAAACTCCTCATCTCCCCCTATGGGCAGAGCCGCGCAACGGCCCGTATACAGATCCCACAAGGACACAATACATATAATACAACACCGTGTGAATTACTAGGTTTATAATTCACCACACCTAAGTATCTCTGTCTTAAAGAAATCCAGTGATTTGGCCTCCACAGCCTTCTGCGGCAATGGTTTCCACAGATTCACCATCCTCTGGCTGAAGAAATTCCTCCTTATTTCGGTTATAAAGGATTGTCCCTTCAGTCTGAGGCTGTGGCCTCACAGTTTTTTCGACAAGTGGAAATATACTCTCCACGTCCACTCTATCCAGGCCTCGCAATATCCTGTAAGTTTCGATAAGATCCCCCTCATCCTTCTAAACTCTAACAAGTACAGACCCTCAATCGCTCCTCATATGACAAGCTCTTCATTCTAAGCATCATTCTTGTGAACCTCCTGTGGACCCTTTCCAAGGAATGCAACATTATGGGCGGCACATAAGCACAGTGATTAGCACTGCTGCTTCACAGCTCCAGGGTCCCAGGTTCGGTTCCCAGTTTGGATCACTGACTGTGCTGAGTCTGCATGTTCTCCCTGTGTCTGCGTGGGTTTCCTCTGGGTGCTTCGGTTTCCTCCCACAGTCCAAAGATGTTCAGGTTGGGTGGACTGGCCATGCTAAGTTCCCCTTAAGTTGGGGTTACTGGGTTACGCGGATAGCGTGGGTTTAAGTAAGATGCTCTTTCCAAGGGCCGGTGCAGACTCGATGGGCTGAATGGCCTCCTTCTGAACAGTAATCCTATGATTCCATAAGAACATTGCAGTCACAGCTGGTGCTCAATACCCTACCAGTTATTCTATTTTATTTTTTATTGTATTTTCTTTTCCTATTTACTATTTTCTTTTCTTTGGTATGCTTGGGTGTGCCCTTCTCTTCTATATATGTTTCTTATCCTGTGTACATAACGGTAAATATACTTTGTTCAAAAACCTAATAAAAAACATTTATAAAACAAAAAGGAACATTGCAGTCACCACTTCAAATACTGGCACAATGTGAATATTAGAGGCTAGTTTAAAGAATGGATCAGAAAGTGGTGAGTCCCTGGGCATGAGTGGGCTGCAACCAGGCCGGGGGGTAGAATAAGTTAACTCATCTGTGAACTCCCTGAAGGGCAAAGTCACACAGCCGTTCTACAGCAGGGGACTCAAACTAGCAGCCTGTGGAGTGGACTATAAGAAAATGCCGACAAACATGCACATCAAGATGCTTGTTGTAATACTAGGCCTGGCAGATAGCTTCCAATCATTAGCTAGGAGCATATGGTATCCAACTTCACCACTGTACAGGGAATTGTACTGGGCTTGACGATCATCCTTACCACTGTGGGAATGCTAGGCACCTTCAGGACAGCACTGTCAGACCACCCATGATGGAGACACAGAGGGGGTATGGTGAGCTGAACGCATCGCGGTGGGGGCGGGAGGGGGGGGGGGGTGACAGGCAGGTGCTCCACTGCTGGGCATACGTGGGATGTGTTGGTGGATACCAGGGTGTGCTGGGACACATTGAGGAATTGTGCAGGGGGGGTAAGGGCTGCCTCCAGGAGTAGCAGGTGGGATTGGTACCAGAGGGCCAATGCCAATTCACCCGTGCAGCTTGGTAGAAATCATTGAGCTTCTTGCGGCACTGAGTGGCGGTCCTCCTTGTCACACTAGCCACGTTGATGGCTGCAGACACTGCCTCCCAGACAGCACTGGCTGGCCTGTGGTTAACTCTCAGAGACCCTCGAGGGAACAGGGTAACCCACCTGGACTCGACTGCATCCATCTGTCAGGCCAAGTCGGCATCTCCGAATCGTGGAGTTGGCCTGCACGGTGGCACGGCTGCGTGCTGTCTGGGGTTTTCTCTGCGGGGTCAGTTTAAGTGCTGCACCCTCTCATTAACGGGGAGCTGACAGGCGTACTTCTGGCGAATCAATCCGCAGGACAGTCATTTGCGCGTGAAGCCCACGGGGCATCATTACCGGCCGTAATTAACGTCGGATACCAGTGACGGCCTCATCAGGTTTGTTGTCAGGAAAGAACCTGCATTTCCTGCTCACTACCACACTTATAAACCTTTCCATTAGATCGCACCCAACAGATGAGTTCTCCTGGTGTCCTCCATAACATTTATCCCTTAACCACAACCATAAACTGGGCGTTCATTCATTTGCTATTTGCATGATGCTGCTCTCCACAAATTGGATGCTATGCTAGCATACGTGAAGTGTATAAAGTGCTTTGGCACTTATATACGTGCAAGTTCTTGGGCAGCGCGGTGGCGCAGTGGTTAGCACTGCTTCCTCACGGCACCGAGGACCTGGGTTCGATCCCGGCCCCGGGTCACTGCCTGTGTGGATTTTTCACGTTTTCTCCGTGTCTGTGTGGGTCTCAGCCCCACTACCCAAAGACTGGTAGAGTAGGTGGATTGGCCACGCTAAATTGCTCCTTAATTGGGAAAAAAAATAATTGGGTACTCCAAATTTAAAAAAATGCAAGTTCTTTCTTGTGCATTTTCCCTCCCTCCACTGTATCATCACTGACATTGCTGTTAGTCCTATTAATCGTATTCTCTGCACCTTACTCCCTTTTTTTAAAAACCTCTTCAAAACATTTTTCATTAAGGATTTCTTTCAGTCACCTATTTCAGCTCTTTTAGGAGTACCTGGAATCTGTTTTACCTCTATGAGGCACCCAAGAAATTTTAGCATGTTAAAGGTACGCCCTTACCACTTACCCTTATCACAGGCAGTTATCTAAATTGAATAAATAATGCTAATTATTTGTTAGTACCATAAGAGTATAAGAGTTAGTACCATACACAAAGATACTGCTTAAAATGCTTGTTACTTCAGGCAGTTCAATTAATTTGTCGGTACTTAGCAATTTATACACTTTATATCCCCCCCCCACCCACCGCCGCCTACCTGTACAATGTTTATATTTTCTTATTCTCTCAGGATCTCTGTGACAAACTGTTGCAATTTAATTGGAGTCTGGTCACAGAAATAAACACATCAGGGATGAAAATATCAAAAAGAATGATTTGAATTTTGCAGATTTCAAACGCCACACCATTCTTGTACACTGAAACACATATCCTGGTTACTTGATCTAGCCATATTAGGATGCATGAAGATGAATAAAAACACATTCTAGTTTTAACTTTGATTGGTGTCAGCCAGGTTCTGCTGCTGGTCTCAAACATGAGGCACTGGTGATCATTCTTTATATAATGAGGCAGTGATTGATTGGTCCATCCACCCCTTACAGTGGATGCATGTACATTGTGTTAACATTAACACACATGCGACAAGTGGTGGGGACTGTGTAGCAATGCAAGCTGTTGTTTTGAAGCCAAAACAAATATCTCCATTATAAAGAGAGCTACGATTCTGTTACACCTAGCACACAGATGAAATCTCCTAATATTCTAATTTTTCTGCTTAATCTCAAAATAAGGCAAAGTATTATTTGTAGCAAGTTTTGACAATTGTTCTGCTGTGCATACATTTCCTCAGACCGTTCTGTAAATTCAACAACTGTATATTCTGCATTCACTGTGAGATTATCTCCCTGCCAATTCAAAACCAGACACACGCAACATCCAGACACTGAAGAAGAATGGCTAATTAATACGAATTAATTTAAATGAGGTGCTGTTGAGAGGTGACAGTCAGAAACAGGGATAAACTAACAGATTACACATTCCTATTTCCCAACCAGGCTCAGCAGGAGGTATCACATGAGAATTGAGGTAATATCTTTTTTAATCCAATTTTACCCCATCTGCCACTTCCAACATCCACTCCCTCCACCACCGATGTACTGTGGCAGCCGTCTGTACCATCTACAAGTTGTACTGAAGCAACTCAACAAGGCTCCTTAGGACAGTACCTTCTAAACCCACGACCTCTACCACCTAGATTAAGGACAAGGGTAACAGATACATGGGAACACGACCACCTACAAGTTCCCCTCCAAGTCACTCACCTTTCTGGCTTGAAACTATATTGCCGTTTCTTCACTGCCGCTGGTCAAAATCCTGGAACTCTCTCCCTGACAGCCCTGTGGGTGGTTCAAGTGGTTCAAGAAGGTGGCTCAGCACCACTTTCTCAATGGCAATTAGGAATGGTCATTAAATGCTGGTCTGGCAGCAACACCATGTCCCAAGAAATAAAAAAATCAAGTGGAACAAGTTAATAGAAAAAGGTATCTTTTTATATCAATTTTGTGAGAAGTTGGCTGTAAAGAATTGGAAGTGAGAGCATTTTGACTGAATTTATTAACCATTTGTATTATTTGTCAATGTGTGGGACACCATTTGAAGGACATAACATGGTGCAAGCTTTAACATTTAGCCCCCGCTCTTGCCTGTGTCATGGGTTTCTGATTATGTATTTGTAGTGCCTGAAGGAAATACATCAAGAGTGAAATTTATAAAAATATATAAGTATAGGAGTAATCACAGGCCTTCTTTGAAAGGAAAATACATTATCAGCACACAGTAGCTGTCCATAGACCCCTTGAACAAAGGGTGAGGTGGGTCAGCTAAACCTGTCCTCATATAGGAGAGAAGCAAGAATAGGATCCAAGGTTTGTGACCTCAGCGGCAAATATTTCATCTCCACTGTCATCCTGGCACTTGGAGACCAATGGCATAATGGTTAGCACTGCTGCCTCACAGCACCAGGTACTCGGGTTCAATTCCGAACTTGGGCGACTGTCTGGAGTTTGTACGTTCTCCCCGTGTCTGCGTGGGTTTCTTCCAGGTGTTCCTTTTCCTCCCAGCCCAAAGATGTGTAGGTTAGGTGGATTGACCATGCTAAATTGACCCTTAGTGTCCAAAGGTTAGGGGGGCTTACGAAGACAGGACAGGGGAATGGGCCTGGGTAGGGTGATCTTTCAGAGAGTTGGTGCAGACTCAATGGGCCGAATGGCCTCCTACTGTGCTGTAGGGATTCCATTGATTCTATGAAGCCTTCCTAATGTTGTCCCACTGAGGGATGTTTTTTACAGGATTAAATATACAACCATTAGTCTAGGTTATTTTATAATTATTCTTGTCTGGCACATTTCCTTCAATGAGTACATATGTAAATTTCCTGCCGCATGTCAACGGAGGGGGAGCAGACATTACAATGATCAAAACACTGCAATGTAAACAGATTAAAATAAATTACAGCAACTATACGGTCAAAATTTTGGTTGCCTAAACTCATCTGAACATCTAATTTGTTTGCACATTACCATGTGTGCGTAACTTTTTACACACTATTTTGTTAAATAGGATAACTGTAAAAACACTAGCTTACATTTATACACTGCCTTTAATGCAATGAATGTCCCAGGTTGATTCACAGAAGCGTTATCAAACAAAAGTTGACATCTAGCCATATAAGCAGATATTAGTACAAAAGCAAAATAGTGTAGGTATTGGAAATCGGAAATGAAAACAGAAAATGATGGAACAAGGCAGGCAGCATCTGCAGTGAGAAAACAGCTAATGTTTCATGTTGATGACCTTTCTCTTAGGAACTGGGAGAATTTGAAATGGAACAAGGACGACACAGTGTCGCAGTGGTTAGCATTGCTGCCTCACGGCATTGAGGACCGGGGTTCGATATCGGCTCTGGGTCACTGTCTGTGTGAAGTTTGCACATTCTCTCATGTCTGCGCGGGTCTCACCCCCAAAACCCAAAGATGTGCAGGGTAGGTGGATTGGCCACGCTAAATTGCCCTTTAATTGGAAATTGTTTTTAAAAAAAGAAATGGTGACATTAGGATAGGTTGCAAAATGATTGCTCAAAGAGCTAGGTTTTGGGAAGCATCTTAAAGATTTATAGAATAACCAAGTGCAGAAGGAGGCCATTTGGCACATTGAATCTGCACCAATCCTCTGAAAGAGCATCCTACCCAGGCCCACTCCCCTGCCCTATCCCCGTAACTCCACCTAACCATTGGATACTAAGGGGCAATTTAGCATGGCCAATCCACCTAACTAACCTGCACATCTTTGGACTGTGGGAGGAAACCCGAGCACCCGGAGGAAACCCACGCAAACACGGGGAGAAAGTGCAAACTCCACACAGATCCACGGCCGGAAATGAACCCCGGGTCCCTGGAGCTGTGAGGCAGCAGTGCTAACCATTAAAGAATGTGGATAGAAAAGAGTAAAAACAGGTTTAATGACCACAAACTGATAGTTTATTGATGCATACATAAATACCCAAATTATTGGCATTGATTGTTCTACATGTTGTAATAGGATATCCTCAATAGATTAACAGGAACTACTGTACCAGGGCTTTTTAGAAGGGGAACCAAAACATAAATTTAAATTGATGCCAGGTTTCAAACTTTGGTCTCAAGGAAGAGATTATTTATTATTTCACAGGGTGTGGGCATCACTGGCAAGGCCAACATTTGTTGCCCATCCCTGAATAAGTGGCTTGCCAAATCATTGCAGAGGGCAGTTAAGAGTCAACCACATTGCTGTGGGTCTGGAGTCACATGTAAGCCAGACCAGGTAAGGACAGTAGATTTCCTTCCCTAAAGGCCACGCGTGAACCAGGTGGATTTTTACAATAATAGTTGTCATGGCCACCATTATGGAAACTACTTTTATATTCCAGATTTATTACTTGAATTTGAAATGCACCAACTGCCACGGCATTCCCCAGAGCATTACTTAAGGCCTCTGGTTTACTAATCCAGTAACATTACAGCTATGCCACCATTTCCCTTCAAGGAAGAATGCTGAACAAAAGGAATTCAAGAGCTTAGCACCTAGGCAGATGAAAACATGGCTGCCAATGGTTCAGTGTTTAAAATCAGACAAGCGCAAAAGTAGTGTGACCAGATTTTCAAAAGTCAAAACATTGAAGGCGGTGCTGATCTAGTCATCAAATGTTGGGCAACCAATAGCAGGAGACTGACGGAGAGCCAGTTGAAGACAGGAGGTTAAGTAAATGACATCTCCCAGAACATGTCCAGCCAGATTTTGCAACCTTATTAAGACATACAATTGTTGAAAACCACAGTTACAAACCACAGACTTGTTCCAATTACATTTTTGTTTTATTTCCTTTAAAAAACAAAACTAAGGTTTTAAGATAAAAGCAAATTACTGCGGATGCTGGAATTTGAAACCAAAGAGAAAATGCTGGAAAATCTCAGAAGGTTTGGCAGCATCCGGAGGGAGAGAAAAGAGCTAACATTTCGAGTCCAGATGACCCTTTGTCAAAGCTTTGGGATCAAAACGTTAGCTCTTTTCTCTCCTTACAGATGCTGCCAAAACTAAGGCCTCAGAATCCTGTATACCGCTTCAACTTTACTGTGCAATGGACAATGATAAGACCATTTCCATTTAAAAGCCCGGTTTATTTTGCAGTCTGGGTTCTAACAATTGACATTTTCAGCTAGAAGCTGGATTGTAAAATAGCAAAGGTAACCAAAGTGTGAAAGATTTTGTTTGCACCCGTATTCAGGAATGCGCATGATCTTTCAATGAGAAATTTGGTTGAATGTGCCACAGCTCAACCACTTTCCTGCCACCTTCCACAGTACTGATTGGTGATTTACCAAAGGACACCGGCCAACTACTTCCTCAAGTGCAGATGTTGGCACACACTGCTGTCAATCTTTTCTAATCACACAGAGGCTGATTCCCGCCCGACTACTAAGGGCCATGCAGTAAATTTATAGGCGGTCATGATGGTAAATTATGCCCATGACTCCCAGTAACTCCAATAAATCAGTGCCTGCCACTCATCCATGTTGACATCGGTGCTATGGAGGATAAGGTTGAATCCATTTGGGTGGAAATCAGGAATAGTAAGGCGAAAAAGTCAGTGATAGGAGTAGTCTATCGGCCACCAAATAGTAACGTTATGGTGGGGCAGGCAATAAACAAAGAAATAATTGATGCATGTAGAAATGGTACAGCAGTTATCATGGGGGATTTAAATCTACATGTCGATTGGTCTAACCAGGTCTGTCAAGGCAACCTTGAGGAGGAGTTTATAGAATGTATCCGCGATAGTTTCCTAGAACAGTATGTAATGGAACCTACGAGGGAACAAGCGGTCCTAGATCTTGTCCTGTGTAATGAGACAGGATTGATTCATGATCTCATAGTTAGAGATCCTCTCGGAAGGAGCGATCACAATATGGTGGAATTTAAAATACAGATGGAGGGTGAGAAAGTAAAATCAAATACTAGTGTTTTGTGTTTAAACAAAGGAGATTACAATGGGATGAGAGAAGAACTAGCTAAGGTAGACTGGGAGCAAAGACTTTATGGTGGAACAGTTGAGGAACAGTGGAGAACCTTCCAAGTGATTTTTCACAGTGCTCAGCAAAGGTTTATACCAACAAAAAGGAAGGACGGTAGAAAGAGGGAAAATCGACCGTGGATATCTAAGGAAATAAGGGAGAGTATCAAATTGAAGGAAAAAGCAGATAAAGTGGCAAAGATTGCTGGGAGACTAGAGGACTGGGAAATGTTTAGGGGGCAACAGAAAGCTACTAAAAAAGCTATAAAGAAGAGTAAGATAGAGTATGAGAGTAAACTTGCTCAGAATATAAAAACAGACAGTAAAAGTTTTTACAAATATATAAAACAAAAGAGTGGCTAAGGTAAATATTGGTCCTTTAGGGGATGAGAAGGGAATTTTAATAATAGGAAATGAGGAAATGGCTGAGGAACTG
The DNA here is from genome assembly GCF_902713615.1 of Scyliorhinus canicula. Classification (NCBI taxonomy): domain Eukaryota; kingdom Metazoa; phylum Chordata; class Chondrichthyes; order Carcharhiniformes; family Scyliorhinidae; genus Scyliorhinus; species Scyliorhinus canicula. The sequence goes on from NC_052155.1 coordinate 73,600,925, forward strand.
AACAGGTTTTTTGGGTCGGTCTTCACAGTGGAAGACACAAATAACATGCCAGCGACTGATAGAAATGAGGCTATGACAGGTGAGGACCTTGAGAGGATTGTTATCGCTAAGGAGGTAGTGATGGGCAAGCTATTGGGGCTAAAGGTAGACAAGTCTCCTGGCCCTGATGGAATGCATCCCAGAGTGCTAAAAGAGATGGCTAGGGAAATTGCAGATGCACTAGTGATAATTTACCAAAATTCACTAGACTCTGGGGTGGTCCCGGTGGATTGGAAATTAGCAAACGTGACACCACTATTTAAAAAAGGAGGTAGGCAGAAAGCAGGAAATTATAGGCCAGTGAGCTTAACTTCGGTAGTAGGGAAGATGCTGGAATCTATCATCAAGGAAGAAATAGCGAGGCATCTGGATAGAAATTGTCCCATTGGGCAGACGCAGCATGGGTTCATAAAGGGCAGGTCATGCCTAACTAATTTAGTGGAATTTTTTGAGGACATTACCAGTGCAGTAGATAATGGGGAGCCAATGGATGTGGTATATCTGGATTTCCAGAAAGCCTTTGACAAGGTACCACACAAAAGGTTGCCGCATAAGATAAAGATGCATGGCATTAAGGGTAAAGTAGTAGCATGGATAGAGGATTGGTTAATTAATAGAAAGCAAAGAGTGGGGATTAATGGGTGTTTCTCTGGTTAGCAATCAATAGCTAATGGTGTCCCTCAGGGATCCGTGTTGGGCCCACAATTGTTCACAATTTACATAGATGATTTGGAGTTGGGGACCAAGGGCAATGTGTCCAAGTTTGCAGATGACACTAAGATGAGTGGTAAAGCGAAAAGTGCAGAGGATACTGGAAGTCTGCAGAGGGATTTGGATAGGTTAAGTGAATGGGCTAGGGTCTGGCAGATGGAATACAATGTTGACAAATGTGAGGTTATCCATTTTGGTAGGAATAACAGCAAACGGGATTATTATTTAAACGATAAAATATTAAAGCATGCCGCTGTGCAGAGAGACCTGGGTGTGCTAGTGCATGAATCACAGAAAGTTGGTTTACAGGTGCAACAGGTGATTAAGAAGGCAAATGGAATTTTGTCCTTCATTGCTAGAAGGATGGAGTTTAAGACTAGGGAGGTTATGTTGCAATTGTATAAGGTGTTAGTGAGGCCACACCTGGAGTATTGTATTCAGTTTTGGTCTCCTTACTTGAGAAAGGACATACTGGCACTGGAGGGTGTGCAGAGGAGATTCACTAGGTTAATCCCAGAGCTGAAGGGGTTGGATTATGAGTAGAGGTTGAGTAGACTGGGACTGTACTCGTTGGAATTTAGAAGGATGAGGGGGGATCTTATAAAAACATTTAAAATTATGAAGAATGGATAGATGCGGGCAGGTTGTTTCCACTGGCGGGTGAAAGCAGAACTAGGGGACATAGCCTCAAAATAAGGGGAAGTAGATTTAGGACTGAGTTTAGGAGGAACTTGTTCACTCAAAGGGTTGTGAATCTATGGAATTCCTTGCCCAGTGAAGCAGTTGAGGCTCCTTCATTACATGTTTTTAAGGTAAAGATAGATGGTTTTTTGAAGAATAAAGGGATTAAGAGTTATGGTGTTCGGGTCGGAAAGTGGAGCTGAGTCCACAAAAGATCAACCATGATCTCATTGAATGGTGGAGCAGGCTCGAGGGGCCAGATGGCCTACTCCTGCTCCTAGTTCTTATGTTCTTCTGTTGGCCACCTGTTCTCTCCCGCTCTCCGTTGTGGGCCGTCTGCTTTCCCCCACTGGTTTCCCACTCTCTCTCTCTCTTCCCCCCCCCCCCCCCCCCCCGCCCCCCCTCCCCACCCCCCCACCCCTCCACCCACATGCAGGCTGCTGGAAAAATCATGTTCAGGGTGAAGCAGCGGAATGTAGCTACACAAGTCAGTGTGATACCTGTGCTCGCATTTGTCTGGCCATCAGTACACCCATTACTTTTGGCATAACCCATTAGCAGAATGAGTCGCCGTTGGGACAATTAGTCACCCCAGGGTCTAATCAGTTATAGATGGCACTCATATAGCCATCAATTAATCCATTCAATAACCTGAAAAGAAAAGGCTATCATTCACAGAATGTTCAACTCCTAAGTGACCAACACGACTGAATGTGAATGCCAATTATGTTAGCCGCTGCCACAACTCTTTTATTCAGCATAATATTGTAGAAACCCAGAATTTGATAATAAAAATGGAATTTGACTTTTTCAGACAGAACCAAAATATCAACATTAGAATTTTCCCCAGGAGGACTCCCGGCTGGTACCATAGTTTGATGCTTTAAAGATATATCATTGTTTTATCATTGATTAAAGAGAAATGAAAAAAGTTTAATTTGCAAACATTGCCTCCATGCCTCCTACTGTGCTTTAAACTCTGTTGCACAACAGAGAAAGTGGGTTTATTTCTGTCTCAGATTGAAACAAACATTTGCATTTATATGACCTTTTATTTGGTCAAAAATCTAAAGCATTTCACTATTTCTGGTGTTTCCTAATTAAACTGTAGGGAAAGTTCAGATGCAGTAAGGGTTAAATGAAGAACAAGTTGTCTTCTGTTCTGATCTCTCAATTTATTTTAGCCTATGAAAGGCACCTGTGTTACATCAGTGTGATATTTTCACCTTTCCCATATTCATTCTTTTGGCCTTGTAAATTTGCCAATTAGCACCAACATTTGAGCGATTTTATGCTATGAACTCACATCTGCTCAGCTCACCTATGCTGGCCTCTGGCTCTCCCCCACTGGCTTCCTCTCTGTAATGATTGCTTTGTTCATTATTGCTGTTACTTGAATATGGGATTTATTTTAAATATTCAGTTTCGAACTGCCGATAATTCCTTCCTTTGCAGCAGTAGTTTTAATGCAAAACAACAAATGGTTTCATGCAGTGTCAGAGCCCCATTACCTGTAACACAGAGGTCTGCCAACTGCAACTTCTCTCTACGCCATCAGAAACTGTTCAGTAACCATTGAATCAGAGTGTTTTAACAGAATTGCCAATCAGGGCAGAGAAAGGCAAATGTGTAAGTAAATGGAATGTGACGGTGGGGCAAAGAGGAGGGACCTCAATCGCTGCTGGAAATCCAGACCTTTTTTTAATATAAATTTAGAGTACCCAATTTTTTTTTCCAATTAAGGGGCAATTTTAGCATGGCCAAGCAACCTAACCTGCACATCTTTGGGTTGTGGGGGTGAAACCCACACAGACACAATGTGCAAACTCCACATGGACAGTGACCCAGGGCCGGGATTCGAACCCAGGTCCTCAGCGGCTTAGGCTGCAGTGCTAACCACTGTGCCATGTGCTTCCCTTGGAAACCCAGACATTTGGTAACTTGGATAAAACTTAACAAAAAACCCAAGCTGTCCCAATCAAGTTGCCAAATCAGGATGTCTGGCCATCCTATGCAAGAGTCCAGTATTAGAGAAGTACAAACGATTTAAGCATCTGTGTGTGATTTAGACAAAAATAATTTCTACCCTATTATCTGCTTCACCTCAGGACTTTGTTTTGGATCAGTTCAATGAAGCAAAAGGTCTGTCCATTTTATACAACAAAAGTGGGTCAAAATAACTTCCAGAGAGTTGCAATATCTTTACAGTGAGCTCAGCTCAACATGAACTAGGGATTGAAACTTCCAGTGTAACAGTTCTGCAATCACTCAACTAATGTGACGATTTGCTTTTCATTTACAACATGTTCACAGGAGAGTACAGACTTAGTTATCTAAAGAGAGAGGTTGAGGCAATATAGCGATTTAGGTAAAGACAAGTGGATTTGGAGAGGAAAGGACAGAATGTTTAATGGTAATAAGCATCAGTGAATAAGGTGAATGGAAAAAAAACCATCAGTAAAAAATAAAATTAAAGGCTCTTCATCTGAATGTGCATAGCATTCGTAAAAAGATGGAAGAATTAGCAGAACAAATAGATATAAGTCGTTTAGATGCCAATACAGAGACACAGTTATAGGGTAACCAAGGTTGGGAAATAAATATTCCAGCACACGCACAACTCCATAATGCAGTCAGAATGTAAGAGAAGTAGCTAGTGTAATAAAAGGATGGCACAAGGACAGTCACTAGAAAGGACCTTGATTCAGAATGTCATGAGGTAAAATCAGTATGGGTGGAAATCTGAAAGACCAAGGCCAGGATTCTCCAATCCCGCGGCCAAGTTCTGACGCCGGCGTGAAAAGCGGAGAGAACGACTCCGGCGTCAATGGTCCTCGGTGCCGGAGTGGTCTCCGCTGCTCCAGCCGGCACAGCATAGCCGGCGCGAGTCCGCGCATGCGTATGGGTTCCCATCTCTGCGCCGGCCCCGGGCAATATGGAGGAGCCCTACAGGGTCCTGGCGAGGAGGAACAGAGGCCCCCACGGAAATAGTCTGCCCGCCGATAGGTAGGCTACGTTTGCGGGCCAGGCCACCATGGAGGCCCCCACTGGGGTCGGATATTCCCCCCCCCCCCCACCAGGATGGCCCCCACGACAGAACTCTGAGGTCCCGCCGTTTGGGACCATACGTGACCTACGCCGGCGGGACTTGGCCGAACCCCGCGGGCACTCGGCACGTCAAGGCCCCGAGAATCGGCGGTGGGGCGCTTTCAACGGCCCCTAACCGTTGCGGCGACGATCCCGCGGGCACCGGAGAATCGGCGAGCCGGCGTCGGGGCAGCATGGTGCGTTTCGGGGTGGCGTGGCACGATTCTTGCGCCCCCCCCGGGGATTCTCCGACCCGGCGCGGGGTCGGAGAATCCCGGCCCAAATGTCAGAAAACACGAGTGTGAGTATTTTACAGACCCCTTCTAGTTGTTATAGCAATGGAGAGATTATTAAAGCAAGAAATCATTGAAACTTGTAAAAGAGAGAGAATGTGATAATTGTGGGGGGATTTTAATCCTCGAATAGACACTAGACCAATCAAATTGGCAAAGTAAACCTAGAGGAGGAGTTTGTAGAATGTTTTTGTGACAGTTTCTTCAAACAATTATTATGGAACCAACTAGGAATAATGCTACTTTAGATTTAGTATCATGCAATGAAGCAGCAATGTCATAGTAAACTATCTCCTCTGGTGGACAAAATGATAATAATACAACTGAATTCCATTGTAGGTTTGAGAGTGACATGCTCTGTCCCAAACAAGAATTTTACCTTAAACAAACAGGGGAGAGGCAGCACGGTGGCCTAGTGGTTAGCACAACCGCCTCACGGCACTGAGGTCCCAGGTTCGATCCCGGCTCTGGGTCACTGTCCGTGTGGAGTTTGCACGTTCTCCCCGTGTCTGCGTGGGTTTCGCCCCCACAACCCAAAAATGTGCAGAGTAGGTGGATTGGCCACGCTAAATTGCCCCTTAATTGGAAAAAATAATTGGCTAATCTAAATTTTTAAAAAAACAGGGGAAGTTGGCTAAGATTGATTCGGTAAGTAGACTAAAAGATATGGCATTAAATAGACAGTAGGAAACATAATGAAGATGCTAATGATGTTACAAAGAATAGTAGCAAGCCTGAGTATTGGCAGAGTTTTAGAAACCAGCAAAGGGCAACCAAAAATTGATTTAAAAAAAGGAACAAATGAAATGAGAGTAAACTAGCCAGCGATATAAAAATGGATTGTGTGAACTTTCATAAGAAGATTAAAAAGGAGAGAAGCTAAAGTAAACATTGGAACATTGGTCCCATAGAGACGGAGGGAGGAAAAACTATCAAGGAGAAAGAGGAAAGAGAAAGAGGACATTGAACAAATATTTTGTGTTTGTCATCACAGGAGAAGAAATAGAATGTAATCATTAGGCTAATAAGAGGGAGGAACCTGAAGTAATTAATAACAGAAAAAAAGCATTGGAAGAACAAAGAGTTAAAAGGATCTGATAGCCTACATCTGAAGGCTCTAAAAGAAGTAGCTGCAGAGTTAGTGGATGACTGGTTATGATTTTTCCAAAATTTCCTAGCTTCTAGAATCCGGCAAATTAGAAATTAACAAATGTAACACCCCTATTTAAGAAAGGAGAGGGAAAACAGAGCTAAAGGGCATTTAACCTGATGTACATCATGAAAATGCAGGGATCTATTATTAAGGAAGTCTTAAAAATACACTTAGAAAATCATAGCATAATCAGAGTAAACATAATTTTACAAAAGTAAACTTGTTTTTTTAATATGGTAACTAGCAAGGTTGATAAAAGGTATAGTTTGGTTGGATTTCCAAAAGGCATTCATGAAGGTTCCACACATAAACTTAGCATGCAAAAAAAAGACTAATGGCATTGAGGGGAACAACACCAGAGGCCAGCTTGACAAGATGACATCAAGACACGAGTATGAATTGTAAGAATTTGATGAATGAAAGCATTTGGTGTGCTAAGGGACGAGGTGCCTTTTTGGTATTTTACAGAACATGGAATGGCTTGAGAAATGGATCAAGAGACAGCAAAACCTGAACTCAAGAAATTAATTAGGGGTAGGCAGGTAAGGGCAGCACGGAGGTGCCGTGGTTAGTGCTGCTGCCTCACGGCGCCGAGGTCCCAGGTTTGATCCCAGTTCTGGGTCACTGTCTGTATGGAGTTTGCACATTCTCCCCGTGTTTGCGTGGGTTTTGCCCCCACAACCCAAAGATGTGCAGGTAGGTGGATTGGCCACGCTAAATTGCCCCTTAATTGGAAAAAATGAAGTGGGTACTCTACATTTATAAAAAAAAAGGTAAGCAGGTAAGCTTATTTCCAGAGGTGGCGAGTTTCAGGGTTCCCTTTTCTCTAAACTGGAGCAGTAGTTTAAAGTAGATTGAAGTGCTGCATTAAATTTATATCCGAACTAATTAGTTAAACAAAATACAATAAAGATGGCAGGAGATATTTGGGGTGGCGGGGGGAGGTAGGAACTTGGCTCAGAGTTGAGGAGTTGGAGTCCAACCTGTGGATGTGGTGATGTAGCAGGGAGGGAGAAAGTTACCAAGATACTGTTTCAGGAGCAGTCACATGTCTTAGGTCAGGTAAATCACTGAATCTATGGTCAGGGACAGGTGAGTGTGATATTATTTATGCCGGTATGGGGATCCAGAAGGTAACACTAAGAAGTTGCCATCAGTCCAAAAAGACGTTTGTCTACCACACAATTTGAGCAACATAATATATGCATTTCAGTGACAGTGCAATGCTAGGTATGCAGGCTGTACATTCCATAGATTGGCTGATCATAAGACCATAAGACATAGGAGCAGAATTAGGCCACTTGGCCCATCGAGTCTGCTCCGCCATTCAAACATGGTTGATAATTTCTCATCCCCATTCCCCTGCCTGCTCCCCATAACCCCTGATCATGTTAAATAGCCTGTTCCTTTAGTTGTTTATAATAGGAAGGCTAGACTGGACTCAACCAGCCTGTGCTTGCAAAACCCAAAACAAAATTTTCTACTGTTAGATAAGATTCTACAATTGGGCAGCAATTACTGAATAATCCTGAGTGCTCTAATAGCTACACTAACAATCAGTTTAAGATAATCTGTCAAGCCTTTAACACAGCTCATCTACACTTGCTAGAAGCAACATATACATTCACAGGGATCTGTTCTTTTCAAGCAAAAGAAAAATGTTAATGCCTTGCGCCTACTTTTTCAATTACCTGGAGCTTGGGGAGCCTAGTCCCCCTTTGTCATTTCCATTGGAACACCTCATTCAGTCAACTTGCCAAACAATCAGCATCCTTTTTTCCTTTAGTGTAATTTATGATCATTTGAAATTTTGCATTCTTCTGCTTGTTCTGATGAGCGCAGGATGGAAAGCTATGGCAACACATTTTCCTTTTAATATTTAAGTTCTGTACTACCAGGTCGCTGTTCAGAACTTGTCTCTGATCCAACCTAGAAAAAAAAAACAACCATCCTTCCCTCAGTGTTGTTGTTGCTTCAGGTATTTTTACCTTCTGCTGGTCACACCCCCATATCGTACAGTGCTCATTCTTCAGCCAATTGGTCAGTTGCAAAAAACACGAAACATGCAAGATTTGTGGAATTATATAGATGATGAACCAAAATACTTGCCTTAAAACCATTGGGTTCTGCCGTTCTTCCCTTGATTGATTGCAATATAAAATAAATTTTGAATGTTTTAATGTGGAGTACTGTGCAGTTAGTAAAACCTACTCAAGTTGTTTGCATAGTTTATGCAGTAACATGACTAATGGAGTGAGGGGAGAGATGGAAAATTAATTGGATACTCAATTTTGTGCAACCTCAATGAACAGATTTATTTCAGTCAAACAAATAAGTGTAAGCTCTCATTATGCGCAATACCCTCTTGAACAAGTCTTCCGTTTAGTCCATCGCATACCAGGATCTGCTTGTTCTCAGACGACCTCATCTGAGTTTTTGACAAATCTCGGCGGCCACCGTGTCTCTCCGGCAATGGAATCAGAGTGCTCAGAGTTTCAGCTGGAGAGCGAGTCTTTAAAACCCACAGTCAAGGTCTGGACAGCAGTGTTGTTTGGAAAATAGTCACTTGTAAGCAGCTTTTTGCCTGTAAGCAAATAGTTGTTTTCATCTACTGGTGGTCGCCTGGACTTTCCATTATCACAGCAGGGCATCCCCAAAGCATCCCTCTACATCCTGCCACAACCAAACTCCAAGTAGAGCAATGGCTTCAGATGTGTGACTCCAGGTATACAAATGACATGTCCCACCCAGCAGAACTATTTTCAAGTGGATGGCACCTGAATCCTGGACATGGTGGTTTGGAAGTGGAGCATTCTGTGGGGCCAGCTTTATTGCCGCTGGATTTGGAGGATCTTGCAAAGTAACTTCTGGTAGTATTTTTCCAGTGGTTTGAAGTGCCTTCCAGCTGTAGGTTGTCAAAGTCACTGAAGCATATAGGAGCACTGGAATCACTAGTGCCCAGTAAATAATAATATTAAGTCTCAGGTTTGAGGTCCTAGTCATCAAACACTCTTTCCTCAGTCGGCTAAAGGTTAAGCTGGCACATTGAGGCGATCAAGTATTTCACTACTCATGCCTGCCCTTGTTAAGTGAAGTCTTCTGAGATACAGAAAATGATGCCCATTTTCCAGGATATCTCCACTGTTCTTAGATCGACAAGGGGGGGGGGGGGGGGGGGGGAGGGAAGAAAGGGGGGGGGGGGGGCGAGGGAAGAAAGGGGGGGCGGCGAGGGAAGAAAGGGAAAAGAGAGCTGGTTGGAAGAGGCCCTTAGCTTTCCAGGTATTTGGTGAAAGGCTCATTTTCTCATATCCTTCAGAGGAGTCCAATGACCTGGAATTCTGTTCTATATGTCCAAGTGAGCTCACACAAAAGGTATCATCTGTATATGAAGCCCCACGGTGGCGGTAGCCAAGCGAGGAACCTCACCACTAACCACAAAGAACACCACACAGATCTAGCAACCCGCAAAATGATTTATCCCTTTCCTGAAAGCAGTTAAATCTGGCACCAGGTCGGGGACAGCACATGGCACAGTGATTTGCACTGCTGCCTACAGCGTCAAGGACCCGGGTTCAAATCCTGGCTCTGGGTCACTGTCCGTGTGGAGTTTGCACATTCTCCCCGTGCCTGCGTAGGTTTCACCCCCACAACCCAAAGATGTGGTGAGGTGAATTGGCCACACTAAATTACCCATTAATTGGAAAAAAAAAAAATTGGGTACTCCAAATTAAAAACAAAACTGACACAAGGTCAAGGGGACATTTTGGTGTGCAGCAGTGGAGATGTCAGCATCCTGGTAGGTAATAACTTTTAAGTACTTGAATCCATTATTGCTTGAATTGCAAAATGCTTGAACCCATTATCAAGGACTTTATAGCAGAACATTTAGAAAGCACTGGCAGGGTCAGTCAAGAGTCAGCATGGATTTATTTATTTATTTTAAATTTTAGAGTACCCAATTAATTTTTTCCAATTAAAGGGCAATTTAACGTGACCAATCCACCTACCCTGCACATCTTTGGATTGTGGGGCGAAACCCACGCAAACCGGGGAAGAATGTGCAAACTCTACACGGACAGTGACCCAGAGCCGGGATGGAATCTGGGACTTCGGCGCTGTGAGGCAACAAGGCTAACCCACTGCGCCAAAAAGTGAAAATCATGCTCTACAAATATGTTGCAATTCTTTAAAGATGTAACCAGTACAGTTGACAAGGGGAGCCAGTTGATGTTGTATATTTGGACTTTCAGAAGACGTTTGATAAAGTCCCGCATAAGAGATTATTGTGCAAAATTAAAGTGCATGGGAGTGGGGGGAATGTATTGAGGTGGATAGAAAACTGGTTGGCAGAGAGGAAACAAAGAGTAGGGATTAATGGGTCCTTTTCAAATTGGCAGGCAGTAACTAGTAGGGTACCTCAGGGATCAGTGCTGGGATCCAGCTATTCACAATACAGTATATATTAATGATTTGGATGAGGGAACAAAATGTAAGATCTCAAAGTTTGCAGATGATACCAAGTTAGGTGGGAGGGTGAATTGTGACGAGGATGCAGGGATCCTACAGCATGATCTGGACAGGTTGGGTGAGTGGGAAAATCATGGACAAGTGTGAGATTATTCACTTTGGAAGCAAAAACAGGAAGGCAGATTACTACCTGAATGATTGTAAAATTGGGAGAGGGGAGTGTGCAGCGGGACGTTGGCGTCCTTGTGCACCATTCGCTGAAGGTGTCATGTGAGAGTACCTTTAAGAAATGGGGTGTTTAAGAAATGTACCTTTTAGAAATAGGTGTTTATCAGTGATGTCAGAGTGTTGGTGGAGGTGGGCTGTCTGTCAGCTTTTTAACTTTCATTTTTGAGCAGGCTGCAGGGTGTGTTTTAGTTTTGGTTTCAGTGTTGCAGCTGAAGCCAGACAAAGCAGGTGTACTGCTGTTCTCTCTGCCATCAAAATACTATCTCTTGATCATTTGGTGAATTCAGAATTATAAATGTTCTCCGTAGTGAATGTAAACCTAATGTGTTTCTGTTAAAAGGTGTTTCATTTGTCTTCTGGATGTTGGGGAAGTTATTAAGGATTACTTAGTGTTGTATTCTTTGCGGGTTGTATTTTAATCGATGGTTGCCAAGATGTTCACTGTTATGTTTTAAAAAGGTTAACTTGAGTTCATAGAATAAACATTATTTTGCTTTAAAAAATACTTTTCGATTTCTGCTGTACCACACCTGTAGAGTAGGCCGTATGCTCCCCATACCACAATCTATTAAAAGTTGTGGGTCAGATGAACTCCATGATAGACTTTGGGGTTCTCTAAACCCTGGCCCATAGCAAACTGGGGGCTCGAGGGGGATAAAGGTCTACCTATTGGATTGGCTTAGTGAATTAAAGACAGTGAGGGGTGAGCATATTGTGGTTGTTTGTCACGTTTTGTACCCCAGTTTAAGTGGGGAGTGTGTTGTGGACAATCGCTCTTTCAGAGGCTCTGAAGTTTTTGGGGGTGGAGACGGTCACACGCTGTACCTTACGGACAGAGACTAAAAGCTGACTGTTAGATTTGGCAAACACATTGCAGTTAACATTACCTGACAAAATGAGAAAAGGGGAAGTAATTATGGCGGTGGCTAAGCATTTAAAGTTGCCCGAGATAGTTTGACTCATTGGAAATGGCAAAAATTCAGTTACAAATTAAACAAATGGAACATGAGAAAGAATTAAAGCAGCTTGAATATGAAAGAGAGGAAAAAGAGAGAGAGGCAAAAGAAAAAGAAAGAGCGAGAGAGCGAGAGAGAGAGGAAAAAGAAAAAGAGAGAGAAGAAAGGAGAAAAGAAAGAAAAGTCCCAGCAGAACAAAAAAGAAAGAGAAAGGGAGATACAGATCAGGGAAAAAGATAAAGAGAGAGAGTATGAACTTCAGAAAATGGCCATGAAACATGACAGTCAGTTAAAATTGGCAGACATAAAGGGAAATTTGAGGATAGTGATGAGGCTAGTGAGAAAGAGTCGAATCTATTTAAATATGTCCAAGCATAGGGGGCAGCAGGGTAGCATGGTAGTTAGCATAAATGCTTCACAGCTCCAGGGTCCCAGGTTCGATTCCCGGCTGGGTCACTGTCTGTGTGGAGTCTGCACGTCCTCCCCCTGTGTGCGTGGGTTTCCTCCGGGTGCTCCGGTTTCCTCCCACAGTCCAAAGATGTGCGGGTGAGGTGGATTGGCCATGCTAAATTGCCCGTAGTGTCCTAATAAAAGTAAGGTTAAGGGGGGGTGGGGTTGTTCGGTTACGGGTATAAGGTGGATTCGTGGGTTTGAGTAGGGTGATCATGGCTCGGTACAACATTGAGGGCCGAAGGGCCTGTTCTGTGCTGTACTGTTCTATGTTCATTGCCAAGGTTTGATGAGAAGGAGGCAGAAGCCTTTTACATTTCATTTGAGAAGGTGGCTAAACAAATGAAATGGCCACAGGACATGTGGTTATTACTGATTCAAACAATGCTGGAAGGTAGAGCTAGTGAAGTGTTTGCATCACTATCGGAGGAGGTATCTGGGATGTATGAAGAGGTGAAAAAAATCCATCTTAGGTGGATATGAACTAGTGCCTGAAGCCTATAGACAAAGATTTAGAAATTTAAGGAAAGAATTTGGTCAAACATACATGGAGTTTGAAAGGCTCAGAGTAATTTTGATAGGTGGATAAGGTCTTTGAAAATAGACCAAACGTATGAAGCTCTCAGAGAAATTATACTTTTGGAGTTTAAATATTTAATTCCTGATGTAGTGAGAACTCATGTGGAAGAGCAGAGGGTTAGAACTGCGAGATTAGCAGAAATGGCAGATGATTATGAATTAGTTCATAAGTCAAAGCTTGGTTTCCATCCTGTGAAGGATAGAAACTGGGGGCATGAGAAATACTCAAGTGGTAAAAGTAAAGGTGATCTGATGGGAGATAATAAGGAAAGTGTACCTCAGATTAAAAAATAAATCCAGGAGGGTGGAAGAGAGATGAAAAGTTTCAAATGTTTTCACTGTAATAAACTAGGCCATGTAAAGTCAGTGTTGGTGGTTGAAGAAAAGCACTGGGAAGGCTGATGTGCTAAAACAGGATAAGACAGCGGGCTTTGTGAATGTGGTAAAGGAAAGCCCAAGTGAAGTGAAGGAGGTACAAAAGATTGTAGTCTGATCAAGAGGAGATTGATAAGAAGGTGCCAGATTATTTTTAAAGAATTTACTTGTGTGGGTAAAGTTTACTCATGTGTGTCAGGAGGAGCAGGTAAAGAAGTCACAATTTTAAGAGATATGGGAGCTAGTCAATCTTTACTGGTAAGAGATGAGGAGTTATGTAGTTTGGGAAGAATGTTGCCAGAAAAGGTGCTAATATGTGGAATTCAGGGTGAGAGTAGTATTCAATTATACAAGGTAAGGTTGGAAAGTCCAGTGAAGAGGGGTGAAGTGGTAGTAGGAGTAATAGAGAAACTATCTTATCCAGGAATACAGTTCATTTTGGGTAATGATATAGCTGGATCGCAGGTGGGAGTGATGCCTACTGTGATGGATAAACCAGTGGAAAAATCAGACAACTGAAGTGTTGAAGGACGAATATCCTGGGATTTTTCTGGATTGTGTAGTAACAAGGTCGCAAAGTCACAGGTTAAGACAAGAGGAGAAATCAAAGAGTGAGATGAAGTTGAAGTGCAATTATCAGAAATGATTTTTGATCAGATGGTTGAAAATGAACAAGAACTGATGGAGGATAAGGCGGATGTTTTTAGTTCAGGAAAATTGGCGGAGTTACAACAGAAAGATGTAGAAATAAAACTGATGTATCAGAAAGCATATACGGAAGAGGAATCGGAGTGTATACCAGAGTGTTATTACCGTAAAAGTGATGTCTTGATGAGAAAATGGAGACCGTTACATATGCAGGTGGATGAAAAGTGGGCAGAAGTTCAAGTAGTATTGCCGGTAGGGTATAGAAAGGAGGTGTTGCGAGTTGCACGAGGTACCAGTGGGAGGTCATTTGGGAATAGGGAAAACTCAAGCTAAAATCCAGAAACATTTTTATTGGCCTGGATTACATAAAGATGTAATAAAATTTTGTCAATCATGTCACACGTCAAGTGATAGGGAAACCTCAGTGATAAAACCAACACCCTTAAGACCCATTCCAGCATTTGAGGAGCCTTTTGCAATCTGGTGCAACGGTTAAAAATCTCAGGAAATACCCTTGTTGGGACTCCGGTATCTGTTGAGGCTGGAACTGACTGCGCACCCGCACAGAGTGTTGTAACAGAATTGAAGGGTTGCTTCCAGATAGCAAAAGGCTATCTGGAAAGGCTATAACAAAGATGTCAAGAACCTTTCAAAGTAGGCAAGAGAAATTTGACATCCCATTAGCTTTGAAGGTCTTCAGCAAAAATTACAAAGCTATCATGGTGTTAAAAAAAAAGTTAAACCTCTTTGCACAAGTTGTAACTTTTAAAAATAAGTGGCCTGTGGTGTGGAAATATATGTTCTTGTTAATTCCATTACTTTCCAGGTTTGCAATCTGGAAACGTGTAGGATCACATATGGATTTTGGTATCTTGGTGCACAGGTGCAGACCCAGTTTGTGACCCAAATACCAAAGGTTTTGCTGTCATTACTGCAAAATCCACGCCTTAAATTGTTTTATGGTTATTAGATCAACAAATAACTTCTTCCCCACATCCAAAACTTGATGTTATTTCCGGACTTTTCATGGGTGCATGTTAAGAAAGGGGACTATGTTAAGAAAATGACTGTTCTCACTCAGTATGATTGAAAAAAAGTTGAGATATAGTAGAAACGCTATCCGTCAGAGTCAGCATGGTTTTACAAAGGGCAAATCATGTTGAACTAATTTGCTAGAGTTCTTTGAAGATGTAACCAGCAGTGGATAATGGGAATCCTTTAGATGTAGTCAATCAGGTCTTCCGGAAGTGTTTGATAAGGTGCCACACAGAAGGTTAATTCACAAAGTTAGATCACATGGGATTAGGGTAATTTATTAGTTTGGATAGCAGACTAGCTGACAGAATCAGGATAAATAGGTCTCTCTGGATGGCAAGACACAACTAGCTGGGTGCCACAGGGTTCAGTCCTTGGGTCCCAGCAATTTACAAGCTATATAGAACATAGAACATAGAACGATACAGCGCAGTACAGGCCCTTCGGCCCTCGATGTTGCACCGACATGGAAAAAAAATCTAAAGGCCATCTAACCTACACTATGCCCTTATCATCCATATGCTTATCCAATAAATTTTTAAATGCCCTCAATGTTGGCGAGTTCACTACTGTTGCAGGTATAGAACATAAATGACTTTGATACAGGAATAGTGGGTCATACAGACAAATTTGCAGACAAAACTGGTAGGACAGGAAGTTGCAATGAGTAAATAAGAACTAATTGGGCCAAAACGTGTTTAACACGGATACCTGAGAGGTGATGCATTTTGGTTGAAGATAAAGCAAATTATCTAAATGGGGAGAGAATTCAGAGTGCTCCATTGCGGAGGGATGAGGGTCCTCATTCATGAGTCACAAAACTAGAATGCAGGTACAACAGATAATAAGTTTTGAGTACCCAATTTTTTTTTTCCAATTAAGGGGCAATTTAGTGTGGCTAATCCACCTACTCTGCACATCTGTAGGTTGTGGGGGTGAAACCCACACAGACAAGGGGAGAATGTGCAAACTCAACACAGTGACCTGGGGCCAGGATCAAATTCAGGTCCTCAGCATCGTAGACAGCAGTGCAAACCACTGCACCACCGTGCTGCCCAGGGTACAGCAGATAATAAAGAAAGCAAATGGAATGTTAGCATTTACAACTGAAAAGGAAGAGAGTATAACAGTAAGGAAGCATCGTTGCAACTATACAAGGCACTGGTGAGGCCACATCTGGATTATTGTGCAGTTTTGGTCTCCTTATTTGAGGAAGGATGTAGTGGCATTGGAGGCAGGTCAGTTCCTCTGGGAGTAGTTTCTCAACTCAGGATAAGAGGTAACAAATTTAAAACTAAGACTATGACCTCTCATTCTAGGATTCCCCACAAGAGGAAGCATCCGTTGACGTTGACTCAATGAGCCAAATGGCTTTCACTGATGGTTTGGTTATTTGTTTTAAAACAGTGAAACTATCAGTGAAGAAAGCCATTTGGCCCATAAAGTCTACACCAACACTCCCAACAGGTTCACACCCCCAACTAACCTTTGGAAAAAAGGGGCAATCTTTGGACTGAGAGGAAACCCACGCAGAGAACGTGCAAACTCCACACCGTCACCCAAGGCTGGAATTGAACACAGGTTCCTGGTTTCCAAAGATGTACAGGTTAAGTAGATTAGCCAAGTTACATTGCCCCTTTAGGGACGTGTCCGGTGATGTGCAGGTTAGGTTCCTGGGACAGGGCAGAGGAGTGGGCCAAGGTAGTGTCCTCTTTGCATTGTAGAAATTCTTTGGTTCTATTATACGGTTCCAGGAATCAGACACAGAATGGACAGTTACCCAAGGTCCTAATTGAACATGGGTCCATGGTGGTGGGAGACAGTAATGCTAACATCTTATTCATTTATAATTACCTCAATTATTAGTTGTGTTTTGATGTTTCAGTTAGACATTATAGAAGCTTGCAAAGTTTAATTGAAAACATTTACAAATAATTTTATAAATACAAAAACTTCCTGAAACCAGTTATACAAAATCAAATGTTGTCAGCTGAACAATGACAAAAGTACCTCAAACTTTTATAAATTTCTTGCAATTAAATTAATTTTCTCACTTAAACAATGGTCAATAAATGTTTCCATGAAACACAACGGTTCTGACTATTTAGAAGGGGAGGGGAGGATTTTGATGTCCAAAAGCAGCAGCTGCCAGGCAATCTGGAATGGTCCTGGCTCACTTTGTGGATATGATACCCGACTCTGTGCATATGTAAACACCTAAAAAAAACAAGGACTTTGTACTTGCAGCTTTGCTTCTTAATGCCCCAACATGACTACAGATTTTGAATCTGTAATACATGTCAGAGGGATAGTTCACATTAGTGTACAGGAGGCTTGCATAAGTCAACTAAGGCATTAAACTTTGTTAAAGCAATTGAAGTAATGACAACGCTTGTAAGGATGAATATTAAATCAGGGAGATTATTAAACACTGCTTAAAATGCATAATGTACTTTCTTTATGAAGCAGCTGGGAGGGCAGGCTTACTAACATTAGTGCTCTTGAAGGAGTCAATAGCACCAGTATCAAGGCCATGATCATCCAAACTCAACTCTGCTGGGCCACCCATATGGTTTGGATGTCAGAGACCTGACTGTCAAAGCAAATCATCTTCACCCAGCTCAAGGAAGGATCCTGAATAGGACAAAGGAGGCTCTTCAAAAGACACATTGAAGACTGCAATGTCTGGGAGACCTTTGCTCAGAAGAGACCTACTTAGAGGAACCTCCTGATTGAAGGGAAGCATGAGAACATCCAACAGCAAAGAGGAGGCCTTTAGAAAAAGCCCAAGAAAGGAATACCCAAGACCTAGCGCCCAAAGACTGATCCCAAGCTTTTGGAAACTTCGGCCAAGTGAGTGATTGAAGATGCGGCTCTAGGATCAGGCTCATCAGCCTCGCAAGGGCTCAAAACCAGTGACCTGCAACATGGAGTATCATTTGTGAAAAATCATACTAGTGAGTGATCACTGCATTCTATCCATTACAGTTCCTTCAATGGAATAACATCCTCATGACAAACCAAAGTTGAAAAAAATCTTCTACTTTGACTCAAAAATTTACGTTGTACAGTAAGGTATCTTTTCAATGTAATTAACAGGGCAGCACAGTGGCACAATGGTCAGCACTGCCCATTGGAAATTGTCCCAGTGTCTGGGGGTCTCACCCCCCACAACCCAGATATGCAGGGTAGGTGGATTTGCCACTCTAAAATGCCCCCAATTGGAAAATAAAGAATTGAGTACTCTTAAATTCAAAAATAAAAAATAGAATTAAAGGCCCCATGACAAACCAAAGTTAAAAAAAAAATCTTTCACTTAAAAAAAAATAAAGGGTGCCCAATTATTTTTTCCAAATTGAGGGGCAATTTAATGTTGCCAATCCAACTACCATATGCATTTTTTGGGTTGTGGGGGTGAAACCCACGCAGACACAGGAAGACATGTGCAAACTCCATACGGACAGTGACCCAGGGCTGGGATCGAACCTAGGTCCTCGGCACCGTGAGGCAGCAGTGCTAACCACTGAACCACCGTGATGTCCCATCTCCCTTTCACTATTTGCATTTTAAACATATTTATAAATGCTAAACACTAATATAAAACATTAACATAGCAAATAAATGGCTCCCGATGTCTCCTGTCTCTGCTCGATGATCCCGGACCGAGAAATAAAAGTGCAAATAAAAAACAGGTGTTACAACTTGCCCAACATCGGGACAAGTCGAAGTTAACGATGTCCCTGAATTTTTATTTAGGTCGGGAGTTTGAACTGCATGAGCATACCCATGCGCCCACACTTCCGGGTTGTTGCAATGCATGTGTGGCTGTCCAGCGACTTAAGTCTGAGACCCAAAAAGATTACGGGCCATTAACATTCACTCTCCAGCCAAGATCAAATCAGCATAGCTGACGTCTGTTGATGTAGCATGACTAGTCTACCATTCTACCACAGTTGCCAGGGTATTTGCATGCTATGCCATCAGGGATACTGCATTGTTCACTTGTGAAAATTAGGCAGAACAGGATGCAGTCAAAGACATCATTAAAGCAGACATCAAGTATGACTCAGCAACTGGAAGTACAGAAATATATTAGGCTGAGAAATTTGTTACCCATTGCTACAAGTGCATCCTTTCAGCCCACACACAGTGAACCAAGGTTGGAGGAGGCGGTAACAAAATGCATTCAAGAGATTAAAATTCCAATGTGGTGTAGACAAGTGTTATAGAGACTTGTATTTATTTCTAAAGCCGCTGTGAATAAATGACAGGTCTTTTATCCAAATTCCCCCAAAACACAGGTTGTGATTCAAACATCTACAGAATTCAAATTTCATATCTTTCCCAAGCAGCAGGAAATTCTTTGAATATTGCCTAAAAAGTTTCCATTTGTTTGTACAGTGTTTTGTTTTTAAAACAAGGACCAGTTAAAAGACTAACAGCAAATACAGACTGTGAAACTTGAAGATTCTCATTACTAAACTTCATTTGTTCTACGGATACAGTTCGTAGTCACTGGGCAGCATTGCAACCAGACGCTCAGTTGACCACACTGCAGACAAAACAATTATAACAGCAAATGGTAGCAACCTAATGTTTGCAATTCCCTCAATCAAGTTCAGGCCTGCCCTATTGGAGGTTTTCCAACAAAAGTCTCTGTAGTTCTTGTTTTTCTTTCAGTCCTTAGCATTTAAACCAATTTTATGCTCTACCACTTCCCAGCTGAGATCAAGCCAACTCCATCCAAATAAGGAATTAATTTGGGACCGTTCTGGTCCATGTCGACTATCACACCATGCAATAAGTTCAGTCAGTAGAGCTGGAAATTAATCCACAAGTGTTTTGAGTTGGAAAGAGACAGGAAAATTGTGATTACACCAGGTCCGTGGCCATGTTTCAGCTTCACATGGTCCGTTTCTCAGAATTCAATAGACTGGAATGCTTTAAATAACAGTTTCCAAATGAAAATTTAAACAAATTCAAATGTAGAACTTTTATTTATTTATTTTTTTTAAAAAGGAAAAATTTGAACAGGATGTAAAGTACGATCAAGAATAAGGCAGAACATATCTACACCAATCTGCATAGTCACTAGGGACACCTTGGTCAAGGACAGGGAAAACTTTGGAGGGAAAAGAATCTGCATATTAAACTGAAATCTTGTCCTTTGGATAATTTCCCACTACCTCAAGATATAGCTTACTATTCTTCATACCTACTCTTCATACCCTTTACAATCATTCACAAGTATTGCCAAATATCATTGATTAAATGAGCATTTTATATATTTAAAGAAATATAGCTCCAAGAATGGAAAACCAAAATAGACAAACATCACAACTCAGACTTGCATATCAAGTGTGCTGTTCCATCACCACTATACCATGATCTCCAATGCAAAACCAACTGCTTTTACAGGGCATATCATTAAGGTAGTCTGAAGAGTATGTATTAGTTAGACAAACCAGTACATTGATCAGAATACAGTTATATGAACAATGTGGTATATTTTCCATAGTCCTGCAAATAACATTGGATGACAAATTTTAAAAGTATGTTCGATACTTAAATCTGAAACAATTCTGACATGGCATTTATTCAAAGTGATCTGTTTCTATACTTTTGCTCCGCTGCCTTGCTCCCTGCCACTAGTCTTCCCCTTACTCCAAATGTGTAGTACTAACATGACTGGAAAAATATATAAATAATGAAAAAGCAATGTTTATTAGAGAGCCAAGGCATGCAATATGTTCCAATGAGCATAAATTCTGCAAGTAAAGGAACCGGGGTATTTATTTACCCCCCTCCCCCCACAGTTTATATTTCATTAGTCATCTTTGTCCTTGGCACCATGCTTCAGTATGCGAGTAAACTCAATATAGTTGAAGTTTCCCTTGTTATCAATTGGTGCTTCACGGAAAAGTTCATCCACATCCTCATCAGTAAACCGATCACCCATTGTTGTCAGCAGATCTCGCAGGTAGTCTTCCTGGATATAGCCTGCAAAAGGGAACACAGTTGGAACAGATGCTTCCACTGAAACTAGAATTACCCTCGTCAGAACAGAAACTGTACTAGAATCACATGTGAATGGTTAGAAACAGAATAACTTCTTGCATACTGCTGTGTCACAGTATAAACTTAAACTAACCCCAAATGCAACACAAGGCAATGTGCAAGGGACCAGCTGGTTTGCCATAAAAAGCAGCAGGGTTAATAATCCACTAAGAAACAGCTTGTGCCTAATAGCAACATGATAAAGTAGTATTGCCAGAAGTTTCAGGCAGAGTATGGCTGGAAGATTGCATGCATATCAGTTCTGCTTCCCATATCTAAAAGGAAGGTGAACAAAATAAAGGCAAAAGCAAAAAAATGGCCATTCAATCATGGGAGTTAAACTGAAAATTCTCTGAACCATTTATATTAAAACACAAAAGGCATTTATCCAGAATTTACTTTAACCCTAGTATTCCTACTCCCTTTCAATGTATCTTTCCCCATCCAATGGATGGCAAATCCTTTTGCTGGCACAGTTCGTAAAATTCTGTATATGAGCCCAGTGAGAATCAGATTTATAACAGTCTAAACCACTTACCCAGGCCAAGAATGGGGCAGAATTCCATCCATAATGGCAAGATATTCTTGACCACAGCCGTTTTTTTCAGTTCTAGGGCATTTACATGCTACAGATAGAGCACTCTACATTTCAGCCAGAGTTGCTTTATACTGGAGGCCTTGGTTGGGCAAGGGTCGAGGTTTCCACACAAGACAGCAATTGTGCTGCTTGAATAAAAGTCTTCCAAGTCAGTAGTTACCAGGGATTTTAAATGTGCCTGCATCTATTTTTGAATGAAGGGCCTGACAGACAGTCCATGTAACACAAACTGGGCCCATGCATAAAACATAGCACAATTATAACCACCCACAATACACAAACAGGCAGAGCTACCACAATGGCCCTGGGAACAGAATGGATTTTTAAAAATAAATTTAAAGTACCCAATTCTTATCTTTTCTCCAATTAAAGGGCAATTTAACGTGGTGAATCCACCTGCCCTTCACATCTTTGGGTTCTGGGGGAGACCCACACAGACACGGGGAGAATGTGCAAACTCCACAGGGACTCCACCCGGGGCTTGGATCGAAACAGTGGCCTTGGCACGGTGAGGTAGCAGTGCTAACCATTGCACCACCATGCCACCCCAGAATGGAGTATAGAGGTATATGCAGAATACATTCCCAGCTCAGTTCACCCAAATCCACTGGAAAGTTTTTTTTTCTTTCTTTTTTTTAAAATTTAGATTACCCAATTATTTTTTCCAATTAAGGGGCAATTTAGCGTGGCCAATCCACCTACTCTGCACATTTTTGGGTTGTGGGGGCGAAAGCCACACAGACACGGGGAGAATGTGCAAGCTCCACACAGACAGTGACCCAGGGCCTGGATTCGAACCTGGGACCTCAGCGCCGTGAGGCGGTTGTGCTAACCACTAGGCCACCGTGCTGCCCTAATCCACTGGAAAGTTAAGCGATAAAAGCAAATTACTGCGGATGCTGGAATCTGAAACGAAAGGGAAAATGCTGGAAAATCTCAGCAAGTCTGGCAGCATCTGTAGGGAGAGAAAAGAGCCAACGTTTCGAGCCCGATGACTCTTTGCCAAAGCTTTGACAAAGTCATCGGACTCTAAATGTTAGCTCTTTTCTCTCCCTACAGATGCTGCCAGACTTGCTGAGATTTTCCAACATTTTCCCCTTCGGAAAGCTAAGTGAAGTGGGACCAGAAAACATAGATCCCAATATCTAGATTGCCTAGAACTGAGTCACTGATGCCAATAAAATTAAAAACCTATGAATCTTCTGCCTAGTATCAGCATGCTAAGATCGACTATAGTGCTCCTGCAGTTTGACCACTTTTCTTACCTGTTCCTTCTTCATCGAAGCATGCAAAGGCATTTCTAATTACATCTTCAGGGTCTGTCCCATTCAACTTTTCACCAAACATGGTCAAAAACATGGTGAAGTTGATAGGCCCTGGGGCTTCATTCATCATTGCCTCTAGGTATTCATCAGTTGGGTTCTTTCCTGCAGAAAATTCAGATGTTCAAAATAGTTCATCACTTTACCTTAGAAACACAAGAATATAAATAGTTCACAATGAAAGAGCACTGGAGGACAAGGATCCTAACAACAAAAGTAATCCTGTTCCCAGGCATTGCTGTACAGTAGATGCAGACATTTTTCTTTATTCTTTGATAGGATTTGGGCATCAGTATTTATTGCCCATCCCCAATTGCCCTTGAACAGAGTAGCTTGTTAGGCCATTTCAAAGGGCAGTGAGAGTCACTCTTACTGTTATAGATCTGGAGTCATGTAGGTCAGACCAGGCAAGGATGGCAGATTTCCTCCCTAAAAAGATTAGTGAACCAGATGGGTTTTTAAACAACAAATGATAGCCAGTCAATATTAGAGACCAGTATTACATCGTATTTTTATTATTTGAATTTTAATTCAACCAACTGCTATGGTGGGATTTGAACCCATGTCCCGAAAGCATTAACCCGGATTATGCCCAGTGACAGAACCACTACACCATTGTCCCCTGTAAAATCATTCAAGTATCCATTAGCTCCTCCCCTGAAATCAGTTAGTAGATCTGGGATCTTTCCAATTTGCATGGCTGTTATTCCCTGGGTAAATTAAATCCCAAGATGTGTCTTTTTAAAAAATAAACATTGAGGTTTTTTGGTATAGTAACAAATTAAACAATATACATGAAACCATAAACATAGTTCAAAAGCCATTTACCTTTCGTACAGGTCCCACCATTATTACCCCCCCTACTCCAACCTGAACTACCCCCCCCCCGCCCGCCTGCCGACAATTAATTTTCCGCAAAGTCAACGAACGGTTGCCACCTCCAGGTGAGCCCTAACAGTGAACCTCTCAAGGCGAACTAAATTTTCTCCATACAAAGAAAGCTAGCCATGTCAGATAGATAGGTCTCCGACTTCGGGGGCTTTGAGTCTCCTCCATGCCAATAGTATCAGTCTCCAGGCTACCAGGGAAGCAAAGGCCAGAACATCTGCCTCTTTCTCCTACTGGATTCTCAGATCCTCCGACACCCTGAAAATCTCCACCTCTGGACTCAGCGCCAGTGGTCATGACATCTGCAAACCCCTGCCAAAATCTCCCAAGCTTTGGACATGTCCAAACCATGTGGACATGGTTCGCTGGTCCTCCCACGCATTTTGTGCATCTGTCCTCCACCCCAAAGAATCTGCTCATCCGGGCCACTGTCATGTGGCCCGGTGAACAACCTTAAATTGTATCAGGCTGAGCCTGGCACATGTTGCGGACGGGTTGACTCTACTCAACATGTCCGCCCATAGACCATCCTCTCTCACCTCCCAGCTCCTCCTCCCACTTGCACTTCAGCTCCTCGGTCTGAGTCTCCTCCAACCCCATAAGCTCTTTATATATGTCCGAGACGCTGTCCTCCCCACCCTCTGGAAATTACCCTGTCCTGAATCCCCCTCAGCGGTAGGAGCGGGAAGGTTGACACCTGTTTACGAAGGAAGTCTCGTACCTGCAAATATCTGAATTTGTTTCCCCCTCGACAGCCCAAACTTTTCCTCCAACACCCTCATATACTCCGGAAAGCTCCCCTCCATGAACACATTCCCCATCCTCTCAATCCCTGCCATAACCGGAACCCCCCCATCCATACTCCTGGGGGCAAACCGGTGATTATCACAAATTGGGGCACAGACCGATGCTCCCGCATGCTGCCTCCACTGGTCCCAAACTCAGGGCCGCCACCACCACGGGCTGGTAGAGTCCCGCGCCGGCGGGAGCGTCAGAGGCGCAGTTACCAATGCCCCAGACTGATGCCCTTACAAGAAGCTGCCTCCATACGCCCCCATGCCAACCCCCCTCCCAACCACCCACTTCCTGATAATGGCTATATTAGCCGCCTAGTGTCCCAAGATGTCTTTATAGGATGCTTTTCCTCATAGAGCATGAGGAAAAAGGCACATTACATCAGGGTGACAAAATGACTGCAATAACACCATGTAGAATGCAAAATCAAACTGCTACAACTATGTAATATTTAAGGGAGCAGGGAAGGTGGAAGCACTCCGAAGCATCTTCATTTTTATCTTTGATATGCATGGTATAAGCAAACACAAACTAATTTACCAAGTGAAGCCAACATGTCATGCAAATCCTCCTTATCAATGAAGCCATCACGGTTCTGATCGATCATGTTGAAGGCCTCCTTGAATTCTTGAATCTGCGACTGATCAAACATGGCAAATACATTGGAGGTTGCGCGCTGAGGGCGCTTCTTGGTGGTCTTTCCCTTGGCTCTTTTGCTCGACATGGTGGCTAGGTATTGAATCTAAGAGAAAAACACATCCGAAGATCATTAACCTGAATTTATTAACGGTTTTTGTTGAACTGCTGAATGTTTCCAGCAGTTGTTTGATTTCAGATGTAGATTGTGGACTTTCCCCAAAGCTTCAGAAGTGAAAATGAGCGCATTTTCCTTAAAAGTTCAACATTTTCTTTAACTCTTGGATTCACAAAAACTTTAAAAATTGTTAAAAGGAGCAAGGCTAAAAATCCCCAGTTTTAGATCAGACCACTATTCAGTGAAGGCACAAGGGAATGTGACAGAAATGGCACAAATTGCAAGAAAGCATTTACACTTCATGTGTCCCCCAGCTTCATTTATAAAATCACTAAACCTCTCTTCTTGGCTGGAGTGAGCATGTAGCAAAAGATAAAGTTTTTCTTTCTTTAAACACAAGCTCAAATTTATCAGATTAAAGTTTTCGGATTGGAGTTTGAGTTTTGTTCCACGAATACCCCATTTGCTTACCCACAACTTTTATTAGCACAGAAGGCCCAAGATTAAGCCCAAGTGCAAAAAGTACCACAGACCTGGGGCGAAATTCTCCGCGGACCGACGTGACGCCCATTTCCGGTGGCAAAAGCGGTGCGGATGACTCCGGCGTCGGGGCCTTCTTTTAAGCCGTTAATCTCAGTTCCCGAAAGGGCCAGCAGTGGACTGACGCGATACGATTCAGTTTCACCCGCTGCGGAAGTGGCAAGTCCCAGCGTTTGTGTGGTGGGGAGAGATAGACCCGCCGTTTTTTTTGGGGGGGGGGGGGGGGGGGAAGAGGGAGGAGAGAGGAGAGAGAGACACGGCGTTTTGGGGGGCGGGGGGGGAAGAGAGAGAGAGAGAGAGAGAGAGCGAGAGAGCGAGAGAGAGAGAGAGAGAGACACCCGGCGTTTGGGGGGGGGGGGAAAGAGAGAGAGACCCCGGGGGCAGCGAGAAAGGGTTCTGCGCTGTG